>NW_028291221.1:0-197889 GCF_041222555.1 Hakea prostrata
TTCTTAACTATCCAGATGTTGTCTCATGTGTTTCTTCTTTTAATTGGGTTCGTTCACCAAAAAGAAAATCGTGGCACTAAAAAAAAAAAGTATCAATTGCGACGGAACTTTTGCCATGGAAATTTACTACCATTGTAAAAAATCCAATTATTGTTATGGCACCCACATAAACCGTAATATTTAGGGAATATATTCCAAGGGAGAAAACGGTGGTAAAAAACTCCGTATATACCACGATTAAAGTCTCCCGTGATCATTGATTGACTAAATGCTACGGTAATTACCGTGGCAAATAGTCAATTTCAAATTCCTTTAATTTGTTTATGGCAATTAGACTATTTGCCTGGGTGATTATAAGGCAAAAACTCCACATATACCTTCTGAAATTGTATAACAAATAGAATATTTCCATGGAAATTTACTACCGTAGCAAAAAACTTCATATATACCATTAACAATTAAAATATATGCTACGGTAATAAATTACCGTAGCAAATAGTCAGCTTCATGTTTATAGCAATTAGACTATATGCTACGGTAATATTACCGTAGTTGTCAATAATTGAATAAGCACCTATTACCCCACTTCGAATGGAGTTCAAGAATCACAAGCTGCTTTTCTGTAGTAAGGTTTTCACGCTTCACATCTGGTTTCCACACTTCACATTGGGTCGGGTCCGGTCTTGGGCCACCTATGGTACCAGGCCCATGCATTTTATGCGCTAGTCTCCCCCTCTTTAGTCCTTATGAGCTATAAATTTCCTCCCTTTCAACCTTATGTATGGATGTTGTCCTAATTGTTTATACTTTAAAATTGCGAAGTGACAGAATATTTACTTCTACTGCCCTTGGTTGAGGTCTTTACATGGCCCAAACCATGCCATGCACCACCCTGTTGACAATAGAAGTTTTTTAGACATGTTGGAATCATATGTCAATTTGGTAACATTCAGCGAATCTGATGGAAAGGTTGAAAGTTGGTTGACAATTCAAGGTTGGCAGATTTGGGGAAACTTCATTTCAGCCACTGAAAATACAAGAATCCTAGCTCGTATCCTTCTTTCTGCCTTTTAAGTTTAATGAAAAGCACTATAATTTTTTAGCCCTTCTGTTAGATTGCACTCCATACATGGTTTTCTTGAATAATAATTTTCTTACAGAGTAATTCATTATTTGGGGTTTTTCTTCTGTAATAAAAAAACTTTATCTGAACCTAAAATCTCATCTTTAAATATCTCTTTTCTCTTTCACTGCTCCCACGTTTCTTTTTTCCTTTTTTCTTTTTTCTCATTCCCATTGCTTTTTTTGACACTTAATTCCTCATATAGCACTATTATGAAATATGATTTTGCTAGAGTACTCACTCTTTGGCAATACATAAAATATATGAGACTTCCACTCTCTCAAAACATATTTACTGTTATGGCATGTGCTAAAACCTAGTTATCCTATAATACAGACTTTAATTGTCCCAGCAGACTTTATCACTGGATGGAAAATTGCAACAGACAGATAAGAGTATTCCTTCCCGTTCCTACCTTCTTTAAATTCTTGGTGAATATGCTAGGCATTTCTCTGCCTAGTTTTTGTGCCTAATATTCTGATGTTTATCAGAAGTTGTCTAATCCTTACCTCGCAGGAATGGGAAATGATCCAATGCTTCAACGGTGGTACCTGTTGGAGCATTTTGGAGCTTTCTAAAATTAAGTGGTTTCAATGTTTTACTCTCAGTCTGTCTCGACAGTTCATTCACAAGGTTATAAGCAGAAGTTATTTCACCTGCAGTAAATAATTGGAAAACATGGCACTGATGACTGAATACATTTTTCTCTTCTTCTTTCAATTGAGGGAGTTCTTGTCTGTTTTATGATGCTTGAAGTTTGCTGAATCTTTGCCTCTTTCATTTAGCCTTACTCTTTTGCCTGTGACAGTTAAAGATTACACACTTCATAGATTATGCCAATAACTGCTGAAGAAAAGGAAATTAGAAGTATCTCATATCATCTCGTGTTTTTTCTGAATTATTAATTTCTCATGGTGCAGCAAGTATATGATTATGACACATTTTCAGCTGATGACATAATGGGGGTAGCTGAGATTGATATTCAGCCTCTGATCACATCTGCAATGGCGTTCGGAGATCCAAACATGTTTGGAAACATGCAAATTGGAAAGTGGCTGAAATCACATGACAATGCTCTCCTTGAAGACAGCATCATCAATATAGTGGATGGGAAAGTGAAACAAGGTGTGTTGCTGCAGCTTCAGAACGTTGAATGTGGAGAATTAGAGTTAGAACTAGAATGGATACCACTAGAACAATAGTTATCAACATTTTGTTTTTCTGCACCTACTGTTGAATAAAACTTTGATGCAGATTTATTGTATGAATATTTATAAAGCATCGTGATTTTTTTGTAAATTCATTTTTTATTGGGTGGGATGTGCCTCGGCACAATGGTCGGTGGACCACAGCTGTAGCCTCAAGTCAAGGCATAGAACAACCACTCGGCAAGAACTGCTAGGTTAGACTCTAGGAAAATGGCACCGCCACCAACTCCCCCACAAAGTCTTCGACACGAGGTTCGCCCCGATTTGTTTTGTTTGTCTATGTTAATTATCTTTTCTGTAATTTGCATTTCTCCTTTGTAGAGAGAGACCTACATTTGAACCCTTCAATACTCTTTTAACTTTTTTTAGGGTTTTGATTTTGTACGCTTAGCCTCTTCACACGAAATGGCAGATATATTTTGAATGCCTATGCAGGGTAAACCCCAAGTAGGGATTGTCAAAATGGTGGATTTCCTTCAATCCTATGTCAGAAAGGGATGGAATAGTTCTTGCACAATAATTCCAAATTCAATCAAGATATAGTATCTTAACATGATTTACAGAAGAGAAATATGCTTCTAATCTCAAATCCATAGGTCATTAAATCTGATTTGTAAGATCAGTATTGGGCTACTGACCAATCTCAGTAAAGCTGGACCAGATTAGTGAAGACTAGTTTTACCTTTGATCAGATATTGTAAAACTGTGTGAGGATATCCTCAACCTCTAGAGGAGGGATGTGAAAGAATGTCCAAAGTGTATTGATTACTCAAAGACATTTTATAACTGTAACTAGCTAATTTTTGTTGTTTTTATTTTCCTTTCAGCAAAAAACATGTCCCAGCCGTTGAATGCTGAATGCTACCCAGCCTACCCTGCTTTTTTTTGTTTGACACTTTAATCTTTATTTTTCTTAAGATTATTATTAGGAAATGTATAATAATTTTATTTCAATAAGAAGAAAAGTTCTGTGGAGGCATGGTTCAAGGAAAGATATATTAGATTGGATTGTATGATGGATGAGACGGAGAGGTGCTTTTGGGGGCCAGGGATGTTATATGACGAATGTGTGTCTAACATTAAGGTTAAGAGGAAATACTCAAGATAATAATAAGACTAGCGAATGACATATGGGATGGAAAGCTAAACAGTAAAGAGTAACATAGGCAAGATGAGTGTAATGGAGATGTGAGGGAAGAGTAGGAGATGTAGCAGGTGCAACTTGCAAATGTCAAATATTTATACTGCCCTACTTTGAGGACTCTTGTTTTCCTTATGATGTACGTAGTTGTGCTTTCATGCCTTCACACCAAAAGGTCTTTTCGAACTTATTCTTTCAGATATATTTTTTTCATTTTCTTTATAACAACAAAAACAGACATTTTCACAATTAAATGGGATTGGCTATATGGATCTTGTCTTCTAATCAATTCTCTTTGAGACCATACTAAATACAATGCCTAAACTCTATTTGAATGTGTTTTTCAGTGAAGTTAAATAAGGCAAAAAAAAGAAAGAGAAAAGACAGATTTTGGTGGAGCCTTGTGCAAGACTACAGTCTAATTGAACTTCTTGCCAGAACTTTGAACCATCAATACAAAGCCTTTTTTTTTTTTTTTGGTTCAACCATCATTACAATGCCAATACCTTAATAATGTTCGAATTTTACTAAAGAACAAACTTTTTTTCTGGGCCACAAAAATAAAAGAAGTGTTCTAAACCTGTTCTGACATTTTGGGGATCAGTAACTGGCAATACAAATTCCTGGGTAGTTACTCTTCTCTCTCTGTTTTCTTTTCTTTGTATACACAGCCAACAAGGCAAATACAAAATCGTCAAATCCTGACAGCCAGCTGCATCCCTTCTTCTTTAGAATTGATGGTTTTACTGAAACCTCTCAAGGTCTGGTCTTTGGTCAAACTTTTGCATTGTTGAAGGATCAGGAATTGCATCAGGATAGACAGCCATGATCTTGGCCTTCATGCTTCTGTAAGAAAACAAAATTTCACTGTAACTACATAAACTAGAACTGAAGCCACCAAGCTCAATCTATTTCTAGGAAGAGATTCCAATGAAATGGCCTAGTAAATATGACAAATATAATGAATAACTAGGGAAACATAAACTTAAATTTGATATAGGATTAAATGTAAAGTTAATCACATGCAGTAGGAAGAATAACAATTCTTACCTCAGTTTCAGGAATATGTAATCAAGGTCTACCTTCATGGACTTTAAAAGAACTGTGCTTTTTGATAGATCACCAGAAAACTCTAAAAAACACTGCTCTGAAAAATCATTAAAATGTGACAAGACAGCATTGCTGTCTTGTAATCTTCCCAATCTGAAATAAAGAGTTTCACTCTATCAACTTCGACAGTTCTAATGTAAGGCGTCCAGTTTTTCACAACATAAATGTACAGAAATAATAAATTACATATTATCTAAAATTTCCAATTGTCAGGATTGGAGTAAGAAGCAGCGAAGTATGAATGTATAAGACACAAGAATTTGATTAGAGAAAACTTCTAAATTATCTTATGCCTCTTTCTTCACTCTTCTTTCTCTTACCTCCAATACTAACTTAACTTTCTTAATCTCTTATACTTAATTAACCACTCCACAATGAGAGAGATGAACCAGGATCATAATGTCTAGTAGCAGAGCTAGAAAATGGTATACAGATTATGAAGGCTTTGATCATCTGATCTCTGTCTTCTCTTTAGACTTGGACCTTTTTCCTTGCTTTTCTTTCTCTAAACTCCAATGTTTACTTCCTTATCTTATATACTTCCATCTCTGTAGAACACTGAATCAAATTAAACAAACCCACTTGCTGTTTCCACTGATAAACAGATCCAACCACTAAAACCAGATCCCCAAATGTTACTTTTTAACAATTTTTTTTAATTTACCATCTCTAATGACTAAAGCTTTCAGCAACCAAACAACAAATTATTTTATTTGCAGTTCACGAAACCACATGAAATTTTAATCTAGCAATGCACCAAAGACTCAGATCACAACCAATTAAACCCCGGAACATCACAAATTACATATATTATCTTCAGCTCTTGTGAATCATATACAATGCCAGACAAAACCTAAAAGCAGCACGCAATTCACTTCATTCAATAATTATGATTAGACCATTGAAAACCAAAGCCCAGCAGAGTCAATATTTCAGAAAAGCAACCAAATGAAATTTTAGTTTTTAATCCAGATAGAGAAAGGAAAGAGAAAAAACGAGAGGGAGAGGAAGAGAGAGTAAGAGGTTACACTAGGTCCTGCAACTGCCGGAGCGTGTTGACATCGTCACCATTAACTAGTGTTTTGAACTGCCCAGAAACCTCTTCAGAAGCGTCTCTGATAGCTTCCCTCTCCGACTTCTCCATCTCCATTAAGGGAAATACAGGTATGGCAGAATCTGTGAAGTCAACTCTTCAACTCAAATTAATTACTGTTTTTTTATGTCATCAACTCATCATCAACCAGCCATAGTGACTGGGGCCCACAAGCCCTGGGAAAGTGGTAGATGTGATACGCGCAGAGATTTGAACCCATGACCTCCTCGGGCGGCTACCACTGAAACTATGACTTGTTATAATGATTCCATCTAACCCTTCATAGATAGAAGACCATTTGGGAATAAACATCCACATAAGGAAAATTTCTTTGATTGAGGGCATTCAAAAAAAATTACTTTTCAAGGATTTCTATTTTTAGAAATTTTCTTATCTTAACGGATTCTAATTTTGAAAAGGTTTATTTAATCCTTTTTCTAATGCCTATCGTGTAAACAAAATTTTGATTTATACTACTGAAATTATCCTTTTAATGTTTTTTAATAATCTACTCCCCGCCCTCGTTTATGAACAATTCATTTGTTCAAGCAAAGGGAATGATGAGGAGTGGAGTTTGGCCGGTTGCATTCTGCAATCAACCGAGCCTTTTGGGGTAGAAAATCAACTGTGAAATTGCGGTTTCTAGTAACCAATTGAAAGATATGCTAGGAAAAGTAAGTGGAGAGGTTGAGGATATCTTGCACCACACGCACAATGTACAGGGGGATATCTCTGAGAGTTATTACAAATCTGAATTAACTAAGGATAATCAACTCAAAAATAACTTGTTGAAGATCCTCTTGTACGGCATACAGCCTTAACAAATGATGTGTAAGTTTATCTTCTAAAAGCCCACAGATGGGTATTTCTTGTCATACCCCACCTAGCCGGATCTGGTCATACCCGAATACTCGTGGAAGTGATACATTACAGGACCTAGGTTCAATGACAATTTCATATAAATACATGACATAACATAATTGGACAAGAGTATATCAAGTTTTAAATATCAATCATCAAATCTGAAATATAAAGTTTATAGTCATCCATTAACTTAGTTAAAAATTAACTAATGTTCTTTTTCTTTTTATTTTTTTATTATTATTTTTATTATTTTTTTAATTATTTTTTTTATTAATGTTGAATAAAATTTCTATTACTTAGAGTAGCAATTACATAGTTTAGTAATGTCTACTACAACAAAAGTCTATTGATATTCTACGGAGGATATGGATGCAATGTGATTAAACTAATGTTTATCAAATAAATATAAGAGTTTGAAAGGAAAGAGTAGTCTATTTGCAGCGGAATAAATTGAAGGAAATCTTTAATGGAATGCGACTCCATAAGAACAATCCTGACATGAGCATGAAGAGTCATGCACGTCCACTTCTTTTCCAATTATATCCTCATGGTAATCTACTGGCAATGGATACTCCAGGGGAGTGGGGTTCTCATATCCTGCAAAAAATTCTAAAGAAACACATACATATAAAGGAATGAGTTCCACATAACTTAGTGAGGTCAACTAAACATTCATGTCATACATTCAATCACAATTTCCACATCATATTCATAAGATGATAATGTAAGTAATGAAATTAATATAATAAATGCAAAATTATGATGTATGCTCATAACTCTATCATGAAATCTCTAAGGTAGACATGCATTAAATAGAACACCAATCTCTTTTGGGTGGTTTCAGTCACTTTTACTTTCCTTTAACAAAAGATGTCTATTGGGTTCTCCACGGTTGTTGGGTAAAGTCCGTCAAACCGTGGTTGAGGGTATAAGTCACTATTCTCTCACATCACCATTTGGTATGAGAAGCGTGTGTTAAGGATAACCCTAGGCCCAATGCAAGGTCATATAGTCTTGTATTACATATGATCCGGATATCTCCCCTCATGCATAGTACCCTTTTGATTCGATACCTTCTCACCTATTAATGGTATCTTCAATGTGAAGCATCAATTTGATCACATTCCTTAACCCAATAGTCATCCACATATAATAGATGCCCTCCATCTCCTCTCATGGGTTGGTTACTGGTCTTGAGCGTTTGGAAACCCTTATCATTTATATGCAACCTTACCAATCTATGATGATAGTGGGCCTGCTTGACTCACAATAACCATGGTGATAGTCCGAGAAGGATGCCTCAACCCAACTACAGTGGAGAATCCAAAAGATATGCTTAAGAGTTGTGAGAGAGAGTGACTGAGACTGCTTAGAAGAGTATGGTGTTCTATCTTAATGTGTGTCTGCCATTATGTACTAGAATATGTTAGAGTCAGATGCATGCTTGCACATTATCTTATATCATATTGCATCATGTTTTGTTCTTGAATTTGATTGTAATTTTTATTTATATTTGAACTAGTCGCTTAGTTCTTTTGAGCTCACTCTTCAGAGACAATGTTTGTTTAGATGACTATGCAGGTGAAGAAGAGATCCTGACCCTTGACCACAGGCACCCTAGCTAAATCTAGGATTGCCCTAGCCGCCACCACTCCATGCATGTAAGGCTTCAAGAATTAGAATCAAACTCAGCTACTTAAGAGACTCCAATCGATTGCATCTTATCCACAAGTGGATTAGACTCAAAGTTGAACACACAGGAGACATAATTCATACCAAACACAAATATATAATTTGTGTAAGTCAAACTCTAGAGTAAGAGTCCAAGATTAAGGTTGCACATAACTCATGTAACCATAAATATGTAACCTATACTACAATCAATCTCAAGGAAATAAATCACATTCCTGTGGACGTAGGTTGCAAAGATCAACCGAACCACGTACATCTCTTGTCAAACGCTCTCATCCTCTCTCTCTCTCTCTCCTACTTTTCTCTCTCTCTCTCTTGGAAATTATGGACTTTAGAAAAAAAAAAAAAAAAAAAAAAAAACTCATAAACCGTTCTTATGATTTCAAACCATCAATGAAAGAATCTATTGATCCCTCACATTGTCATGTGAGAACAATATCCACCAATTGAAGAAATATATTTGGAAACAACACCAATTCATAAATAAAGTTTATAATAATTATAGGCAGATAAAATTCAGAATAATTATCGGCATACAAATGCTAGCGGCCAGGCATTGTGGCATCCATGCACCTATATGAGGCTTATACCACAAAGCAAACAAAGAGGTGAAAATGTCGAATTTCAAATGTTCAAGGAGAAAGATATGAAAACAAACAATGACACACACATGCATGTTGAAATTCAAATGTTCTAAAATGTTGTTGGAAGAAGCTAAATAAAGAAACCAGATCAGTTGATCTCTTATGATAATACAGAAAGTAGTTTATAGAAAGCAGTGTGAATAGCTGCTAAATGAATTTATTAATTTATTGACACACTTGACAGTTGAAATGTTCTTGCAAATGCGCTCTTGCCTCCAGCCATATATCTATCCACCTGTAAAAAGACGATAACAATCAGAGTATGCTAAAATATTTAATTAACATGCATGATTGGAATTCTCTATTGGATCATAATTAGATTTAGTAATTAATGGACTTACATGTTTTCTCATTCATCACCGAGAGAGAAGCCACAAAGCAAAAAACAAAAAAAAAAAAAAAAAAAACAAAAAACAAAAAAAAAAAACAAAAAAAAAACAAAAAAAAAATTGAAGAAGAAGAAAAGAAAAAGAGGGAGATTGTTACTCTCACTCATTCTCCGAGTCATGAGGCATGAATTAATTATATGGTCCAATCATATCAATTCTATTATAACTTTCATTCATTTTACTTAAATTTAAAATGAACATGAGTTGCTTCAACAATATTCAATCTTATTGATGAACAATCACGAATAATTGAATTCAATCAATTATTTTAAAATTTTATTGTGAGACTAGAAGATAGATTGATCTCGTTGCCATAGTAAGTTTTTTGTCATATAAATGATTTAGATGATAGACAAGTAGATGAATAAAATATATTAGTGGTGCGTCCAAAATCTGCTCAGCCCTTAGATCTCCTGAGAATGACCTGCAAAATAAAGCGTCAGATGTGGCCCGACCGCTGGGATCGGGAGTCCACCTCCGAAGGCTAAGTCAGTTGATGAACTTAATCACAAACGGCTCTGCTAGAGCACAGAGATAAGGAATGAATAACAGGAATACGATTCAGATAGTAAGCATCTGAGTGTTTTCGTCCGTCCCTACCTTGTGGGTAGGTGATGTCTTATATAGAGTGTACATTCGAATCTCCTTCGTTGGATGTATTTGAGCCTTCTTCGGGTAGTCGTTGGATCTTAACAGATAGATCCGTTGAGTGATAGACTTCTACTAGTTTGGACTAGTAGATGACTCCTAGGATAACCCGATTGTTATCTGATGGTTATCCGTATGATGGCGATGAGTGACAGCTGCCGAATTCTACTAGCCGTCATTAGGTTGATTAACCTATTCCGAACGTATCGGATTATGGCGTGCTTGTGACTGATTTAGTTTTCTTCCTCAGCAAGCTACCTCTTGGACTCGGCTCGCCCGGAAGTGATTCGATTCCTTTCGTCCCGACCGAAGTCAGGGGTCGAACCAAGAATGAACCAAGTTCGGTCATATTTTCTCCATATCACGAGCTCCCCAGACCATGCGTTCGGTTGATCTTGAGGGCTTGGTTTTTAACTGGGTTCTTCGTCAAACAATAGTCTTACATAATCCTCAACCCATTAAATGTCATATCATATTTAATGCGGTTGTGTCGCTTTTTCCTCTAGCATTGTGAGGGTGACGCCATGCGTCCTTTGCAGCCGAAACTATCGTTGCTCACGCAAACGACGGTTTCTGAATGCCTGCTTTGGATTCGTGAGTTCAAACTTTCGAACCGTCTTCAAATCTCGATCGTTGATGCCGAATTCATCTCGATCATACACGTCCTTGAACACTAGTGCGGGTGCTTAAAAGCGGTTCGTTGTCTCTGTAGGTTTCATTCTCCTTGTCTGGAATTTTGAAACCTCGTTGTCTTCTTCGCGCCTTCACGATCCTCTCATTCTCGAACTTTCTGCCTCAGTGATTTAGTAAGTTTACTGACTCTTTTGCAAAGTTTACTTTCGTCTCTAGGTTTCTTTTTTCTCTAGAAACCACAATCAGACTTTTCAGTAATGGAAGACAGTAGGGTTTCTTCTGAAATTTCCCCTGTGCGTAGTGCCTGTAAAGGCGATAGTGGTGATAAAGCTTTTGTTTATGTTCCCTCTGAGCAGTCGGATAGTGACAAGAAAACCCTAACTGCTCTCTAGTGCGACTTCGCAGAAGTTAGCCAACAGAGAAAAGTAGAAGAAAAGGCTAAGACTTCTTCTGCCCTTCCTGAGTATGGACCGTCCCTGACTCCGAAGGTGACTGCCGAATCCTCTGGGCAGTCAAGACAACCTACTAGGTCCGCCGGTGGACCTGATTTTGTCGCCTCCTCCAATAACGAGGAAAATCTTCCTTTAGCCATTAAAGGTTTTGACTTTCCTTCTTTGTACCAACTTAGGGCTCCCACTTCTGATGAGAGGGTTGATTCGATCCTTCCGGGCGAATTCTCCCTGTATATAGATACACTGGAAAGCGGAGTTCGCTTTCCCTTTTTTAATACTTTGTTTCCGGCCATTCTGAATCATTGGGACATTTGTCCCGGAATGTTTCTTCCCAATGGCTAGCGTCTTATCGTCGGCTTCTTGGGCCTATATATGCTTTGAACTTGGCATCACACCTTCTCTTCCTCTTTTTGTACATTTCCATGTTCTTTCTGTCTCCCATCCTCCTGGTTGGGTTGTGCTTTCTAAGCGCAACAAAGTGGAGCTTGACTGGACGGGCAACATTCTTGCCAAAGGAACTTGCCCTTCCAATCATAAAGGATGGCTCAAGTGGTATTTTTTCTGCCGAGTGCCTCAATCAGATCTTAACTTCCTGACCGCCTAGAAGCAATACACTTCATACTCTGAGGGTAACCGGGTCCTTCCATTATCCAAAGAAGACAGAGCGGCCGTTGGGAAGATCAAGTCAATCCCATGGTATCAAGAGATATATGGATATGAGATGGAATACAACTCCATCCTTCAATACTGGGGGTTGGCTCAACGTGAGCTTTCTAACTGCCACGTTTCATTTTCTTGAAAATACTGTGAATTTTTTCAACTCTGACTTTCGTCTTTTTTGCAGTGCCTCCAAGAATGAGTCCCGAGAGTCTTCGGGTAAGAGCTGCCAAGGCTGTTGTGACTGCAGAACAACGGTCTCCTCGAGCCTTGACTGCAGAATAGGTAGCTTCTATGCAACCCCTAGACCCTTCTTACAAGGGTATTAGAAATCTGAAGCCAGTGGTTGAGGCTTCAGGGAACCTCAAAAGCCTGCTTCGGAGAAAGATCCTGATAAAGACTCTTCGGGCAACAATGAGTAAGAATCATAGGAAACCATCTCTCTTTTTTTTTTTTTTTTTTTTTTGTTAGGGTTGGCCCTCTACAGTCTTAATGAAATAGAAAGTCTTCTTTTTCTCGAACTCTTCCAATGATCGCCTTAATACTTCCTCATCTCATATCCAAGGAATTGTCTTAAGAATAATATGTGAGTGATATAAGTTATCACGTTCGGGAGAGACGTGTTCGATCACAATTCTTCTGAACCTTTTGTGACATCTGAACTTTTATCTCCCAACTGCTCCTTCATTTATGACGAAGCCCAAACGTTTCCTTGTACTCTTATACCAATTACTCTTCCCAAGGAATTGGAAATACTCCATTATTTAATATTGGTGCGACGGTTGGTATTTGGCAGTATCCTCGTATCAAGTGCACACTGTTTCACATGGAAACCTAGTTTAGCCTTCGAATTTCGAATTTGAAGCGCCGTTATCCCCTGACCGTTGATCTTGTATTTTTAGGAATTCATAGCGTCTTCTCCATCCCGTCCCTTGATTAACTTGGGCTTTCAACCGTCACAACTCTCCTTGAGGCTATTTAAGCTCCTCAAGGGGTACTTCATCCTTATCTCGCTATCTGCAAGTTATTTCTATCTGATAGATTTGCGAAGTAACATCCTGTCTTCCTTTGTTGTATCCTTACTCTTGTCCTTCAACAATATCTTCGATCAGAGTATGAACAAGTAAGTCTTCTGCTCTGTTTATGTCACGAACTTCTTCTTCTCCCTGAGTAATCTCCACAGTATTCGTACTTGGGGTTTACTCATTACGGAAGTTCAATGGTGTTCGTTACTGTATATGTTCAACAGAAATTTAGGGTTTTCCCTTTTCTGCTTATAAGGTGTTGGATTCTTGCACTGATACTGCTTTTTTGCACTTCAATGCCTCCAAGAATTAACTTGGACTTTATTAGGGCGAATTCCTGTAAGAAGACCGCCTCAGTATCGACGAAGGTTGCTCCCTCTAAGGTGATTGCCACTGGTGAAACTTCTAAACATGAGAAGGCTGCTGTTGGTGAATCTTCAGATCAGATTCTCACAGTTTTTGCTGATGTTTCTCCCATACCTCCCCTGCCTGAAGAGACCTTTCGGTCTTCCAAGGAGGACGTGGTTCCCTTCGTCGTTGCTTGTACTGTTGACGCCCCTACTGAAGAGACCGTTCGGTCTTCCATGATGAAGACCCTTCGGGCATTCGAGGAAGATGCGGTCCTTGCAGGTGCCGCCCCTATTTCCAACTCTAGAGCTTGTTTGGCATCCTCCTCCTCTCCTTCCCTAGAGCAGGAGGATTTTGCCACTAGGAAGCGTCCTAGGTTGGCTGATGATGTGTTTCATCATTCCCGGTCGTTGAAGAGGTCTGACTTGGTGACAGGTGATTTTGACAAGGCATTGGAATGGTGCACTGTTGTTCAAATGCCTGCCGAGAGTAGAGCCCTCTCCATGATCCCAGACAGGGATTTTATGAAATCACTGGTGATGTAAGTTTTTCTTCATTACCTTTTATTCTGAAGATTTTTCTTTTGCTCTTGACTAACTCTAAAGTTATTGCAGGAGTCTCACTGGTAACTTCCACAATCAAGTGGAAGCAACCTTTAGACTCACTAGACTGAGTGATGAAGTTTCCAGGCTTCGGGAAGACTCCAAAGCCAAAGATGTTGAGATTGCTCATCTTGGAAACTGAGCTTGGGAGATTGGTCGAGAGAAGAATTCCGAGATCGAGCGTCTCCGTTCGAATTTGGATGATGCCAGGGAGAAGATCCATCGGCTGGAGCGGGAAGTAGGAAAGCCAGGGGCGAAAGGGTCTGAATATACCCCAAAGGCAAGCTGTTACCCCTTTGCCCGAGTCCCTCCCAACTGATGTTTGCAGGGCTTGCATCTTCAAATATTTGCACAGTAAGCCTTTTGTTGATATGCTGAATGCTTATAACTTGCAGGCATACCGGGATGGCGAAAATGAAGTATGAGAATCGATACTAAGGAGAAATCCTTATTTCAACACGACTCCCCACCGCGAAAATTGTCATCCTGAAGTGTTTGCAAAGCTGGGACTTCCTCTTCCTGCCTGGACCAAGGATGCAACAGACCTTCCACCTCCAGATCCGAATCTCATGCATTATCTTGACGACTCTCCTCCCTATTCTCCTCTGAAAAGATTCAGCTATGAAGAGCTTGCCTTGAATGCAGGTTTGATCAAAGATCAGACTTCTCCCGATCAAGCTGGATAAAGAGTATGGAATTGTGGAGGATTTTGTTCTTGTAGAATGCTTCACAATCCCTGGGGGAGACAAACATATGTTTTCCTGACTCCATTCTTCTTCTTCTTCTTGACTCTGTGTTGCTTCTGAAAAAGTTATTTAAATTCTTGATGATCACTGATGATGACTTTCCTTTTGGTCAACACTTGTAATCTTTCTGATGTAAAGGTTGGCCCCTTCTGGTCATTTAAAGGAATAAAGAGTTAACTTCATTTTTGAACTTTTGCCAGCCACTTGAGTCATTGTTGCAGTAGATCTTAGTTGTTCAAAACAATGCCTTTACTTAGAGTTTTCCGAAGAAATTCAATAAGTTTTGAAAAGGAACTCACTCGGGTATTAAACCGATGCCTTGTAAAAGGAACTCACTCGGGTTTTAAACCGATGCTTTTACTTAAGAATTTCCGGAGAAATTAATTAAGTTTGAGAAGGAACTCACTCGGGTGTTAAATCGATGCCTTGGAGAAGGAACTCACTCGGGTGTTAAACCGATGCCTTGTAGAAGGAACTCACTCGGGTTTTAAGCCGATGCCTTTTGATTTTGTCACTGGATCTGTTGTTGTATGATGATGCCCCCAATCAAAAGACAGTATGTTGAAAACTGATAATTCTATTGATTGAGTTGTAATTTGTTACATCATGAACAAAAATGATAATCTTCTCAAGGATAATATTTCTTCAGATGTCTGGCATTCCACGAACGATCCAACTCTTTCTGGGTTGTCATGTTCTTTAGGTTATAAGCTCCCGAACCGACCGGTTTAATAACCATATATGGTCCTTCCCATGAAGGGTCCAATTTCCTTTGATGGCGTGGATCTGAAGCTAAGGTATTTCTCAATACCAAGTCTCCTGCTAAGTACCGATGATTCCTCACTCGGGAATTATAATGTGACGCTATCCTTCATTGATAATGTTGAGTTCGTGCTATTGCTTTTGCACGAACTTCATCCAACAAATCAAGGCTATCAAGCAGTCCTTGTTCGTTCGCTTTTTCTTTGAATTCTCTTTCCCGTAGTGTTCCAGCCATTACTTCGACAGGTGCCAACGCTTCAGATCCGTATGCTAATTTAAATGGAGTTTCTCCTGTGGGTGTCCGAACCGTATTTCGGTATGCCCACAGTACATTCTGCAATTCTTCGACCCACAAGGCTTTATCATCTTCTAGTCTTCTCTTTATTCCCTCAAGTAACGTTCGGTTTGTAACCTCTACTTGGCCGTTGCTTTGGGGGTATGCTACTGATGACATATGGTGCTCAATCAAGTAAGTTCCGCAAAACTGTTCAAATTGTGGACAGTCGAATTGAGTGCCATGATCGGTCACAATTATTTTTGGCATCCCGAACCGATATATGATTGACTCGAGCACGAACTTCTCCACCTTTCTTTCAATGATGGTTGCCAGGGCGCTAGCCTCGACCCATTTGGTGAAGTAGTCGATTGCTACTATAAGATATTCTCTTCCGCCTGACGCTTTGGTGAATTTCCCCATGATATCGATTCCCCACATCGCAAAAGGGATGGGGTCTAGAATCGAAGTCATGGTTTCAACTGGGCGTTGAGATACCGTAGCATGGATTTGACAATTGCTACATCGACGAACATATTCCATAGCAGCTTGTTGAAACTTAGGCCAATACAACCCAAGCCTCAGAATTTTGTGTGCCAGGGCCCGACCGCCCATGTGAGCACCACAAATTCCTTCATGCACCTCAGCCAGAGCTAATTCCGCTCCTTCGGGACCCAAACATCTCAGAAAGGGTCCAGAATAAGACCTTCTGTATAGCCTTCCATTCTGCATAATGAATCGTGCTGATCACACCTTGATTAATCTTGCCTCTTTCGGATCCTCTGGTAGTTTATCATCTCTCAGATATTCTACTATCAGATCCATCCAGCAACGCTCCGCTTCGATATAGGAAATTTCCTTTTCCTGATAACTTGGAAATGTTATCTCTTCTATGTAGACCGAAGGGTCTAAATTTTTTTCTTTGGCATTGGCTAATCTGGATAGCTCATTCTGCCATTGTATTTTCTTTTCGCGGGATCTAACATACTTTCAAATTCCTGAATTCTTTCTGCAATACTTGCACAATTTCTTGATATTTCTGCAATCGAGGTTCCTTAACACCATACTCCCCCTACACTTGATTGACAATAAGCTGTGAGTCACTATAAATAGTTACGTCTGCTATCGCCAATGCTTTTGACAATTGAAGTCCAGTTATTAGGGCTTCATACTCTGCCTCGTTGTTACTTGCTTCGAATGCAAATCTCAATGCATATCGAATAATAAATCCTGTCGGAATCTTCAGAAGAATTTCGGCTCCTACCCCCTGCTTGTTACTCGAACCATCCACATATACCTCCCATACTGTCGGAATAGTGGGTTCGACAATGATATGGAGAAAATATGATCGAACTTGGTTCATCCTTGGTTCGACTCTCGACTTTGGTCAAGATGAAGGGAATCGACTCGCTTCCGAGTGAGCCGGGTCCAGGAGGTAGCTTGCTGAGGAAGAAAACTAAATCAGCCACAAGCACGTCCTAATCCGATACTTTTGGAATAAGTTAATCAACCTAATGACGGCTAGCAGAATTCGGCGGCTGTCACTCATCGCTATCATACGGATAACCACCAGATAACAGTCGGGTTATCCTAGGAGTCATCTACTAGTCTAAACTAGTAAAAGTCTATCATTCAATGGATCTATCTGTTAAGATCCAACGACTATCTGAAGAAGGCTCAAATACATCCAACGAAGGAGATTCGAAGGTACACTTTATATAAGACATCACCTACCCACAAGGTAGGACACGGACGAAAAAACACTCAGATGCTTACTATCTGAATCGTATTCCTGTTATTCATTCCTTAGCTCTGTGCTCTAGTAGAGCCGTTTGTGATCAAGTTCATCAACTGACTTAGCCTTCGGAGGTGGACTCCCAATCCCAGCGGTCGGGCCACGTCTGACGCTTTATTTTGCAGGTCATTCTCAGGAGATCTAAGGGCTGAGCAGATTTTGGACGCATTATTTGGCGATGTCTGTGGGAACCGTTTCAAAAAGCTATGGTGACTAGATCAGCGGCAGCAGCTGCTGCTGCTGCGTTGCGAGATGCTAGCGTCCAAATTCCCGGAGTAAACAATCCAGATATTCCAGAAGGAAGTCGACCCCTTGAAGTAGATGGTGGTCAGGGAGGTAATAATCCTCCAAATTCACTCCAGTATCAACTGAATCAACTGAAACTCCAAATGCTCGAGGTAAGTCAGGCACTCCGTGAGCTGACCAGACAAGTGGTGGTACCATAAGAACCCGATCATCGTGATGCAGGAAGGTGCGCATCACAACGGGATCAAAGACTAATTGATGAACAGAATGTCGGTCAAAACTTTCGGGAAGGCGACCGAGTACCTAGGAGAATGGAAAATCTCCCTAAGCGTGACGATCGTTTTGATAGACCGCAAGGGAGTACTACCAATTCGTATACAAGGTTGGTTACAGGAGTGAGAACTCACTCACCAACTGTCAGACACGTTGTTCGTGATAATGATCATGTTGTTCGAGGCCGTGATCGTGTTGTTGAAGATCGGTCGGCGCAAATTGGTCAAGAATTGGCTAATATCAATCAAAAACTTGGGCAATTAGCGAGAGGGAGGATAACTGATGATATCTATTCGTTTATTCGAAAGACTCCATTTGCCGAGCCCATTGCCGGATATCAATTTCCTCACAATTTCCGTTTGCCAACTTTTTCCACATTCGATGGCTCCGGAGATCCCACAGCCCACATCAGTTGTTATCAGCAGACTATGGCAGTTGTAGGTAATTCTGATGAAATTCTTTGCAGGGTCTTTGGTTCGTCTTTAACCGGAGTAGCACAGAAATGGTTCTCGAACCTCCCATCAGGAAGGATCATGAATTTTGATGAGTTGGCACGCAAATTCATAGGACGATTCCAGAGTGGAATCCAGATCAAGAGGACCGAGGAAACCTTGTTTACTATTAGACAAGGGAAGAGTGAATCGATTCGAGAATACCTGAAGAGATTCAACAGGGTTACGATGGAGATAGAGAATCTAGATGAGCAAGTAGCTAAAACTGCTTTGTTCACTGGACTCACTAATCGACGACTCTTGGAGTTATTACTTCAAGATATGCCTACAACTTATGCTGAATTGGTACAGAGATGCCAAAAGCAGGCGGAAGTCACGGATATCTTAGACGCACGCCAGGGGGACAATAAAGCCTCCACTAAAGAACAAAAGGCTCCTGAGAACAAGCAGAAGCCAAAGCAGATTATTCGTGATCGGGTTGGAAAGCCTCATCAGGCGTGGCGACAGAGATCTCCCGAAAAAAGTAAGTATACTCCATTAAATACTCCTCGGGCTGATATTCTAAATATTATTAAGAAACGGAATATCTTGAAGTGGCCTCCAAAGCTTCCTACAAAACCTAGGGAGCAGGATCGAGAAAGGTATTGCCAATTCCACAAGGATTACGGTCATTCTACCAATGATTGCAGACATCTAAAGGCAGATATCGAAAGATTGATGTCCCAAGGACACTTGTCCAATTTCTTCAGTAGAAGACGAGAGGAACCACATGATGCAAGGACCAAAAGGGACCGCGGTTAGCCTAGATCAACCGAAGGAGGCTCCTAAGTCTAAAAAGGGTAAGGAAGTGGTTGATGCTACTCGGTCACCGATCCTTACAATTTTTGGATGTCCCGAACCTAAATCACTCCAGAAGCTAAAAGCAAAATCCAAATTCGTTGGGACCGGAGAGACGTAGAAGCGTAAAAGGCCAAATGGTGAGGGTTCGATCACCTTTGGCGAAGAAGATAAAAGAGGCGTTTGTTTACCTCATGATGATGCCATAGTCATCAAGGTAGAGATTGCATGTCGAGAAGTACACAGGGTGTTAGTTGACACTGGGTTTGCTGCAGACCTTTTATCTTATGCAGCTTATCAGAAACTTAAGGTGGATGAAGACTTGATGGAGCCATCATCCACGCACTTATATGGCTTTGCAGGATCCTTTGCAATAGCGGAAGGATCGATCCAGTTGGACCTGTCAATTGGAAGCTTCCCCAAGGAAGCTACCGTTCGGGTAAATTTCTTAGTGGTTCGAGAACTCCCAGCTTACAACGTCATCCTCGGGAGACCATCCTTATCAAAGTTAGGTGCTATCGTTTCTATGAAACATCTGAAAATAAAATTTCCGACAGAAATGGGAATTGGTCAAGTTTCATCTGACCAGAGAATTTCTCGGCAATGTTATGTTGCATATCTAAAAGATAAGGAAGGCCCGAGGAAGGAGACAACGCTACCAATTGAAGTGCGAGATGATCGGGACGAGGCAGAAATGCAAAGACCCGAGCCAAGAGAAAAACTGGAGCAAATCCAGTTGTATCCCGATGATGAAAAAAGAGTTACTTATATCGGGTCTGAGCAGCTGGAAGAATTCAAGGTGGAGTTAAAATCTTTTCTTCAACAAAATAGTGATGTGTTCGCGTGGTCTGCAGATGACATGCCAGGAATTGATAGACATGTTGCAGAGCACAAACTATGGATAGACCCAAAGGTTAAACCAGTCATTCAGAGAAGGAGAAATTTCTCCATGGAAAAATACGAAGCTGTTCGGGGCGAAGTTGAAAAATTAAAGAGCTCTGGTTTCATTGAACCAATTGAATGTCCAATCTGGCTGGCCAACGTGGTGATGGTCAAAAAGGCAAATAGGAAGTGGAGAATGTGTACAGATTACACAGATCTCAACAAGGCTTGCCCTAAAGATTGTTACCCGTTGCCCAGGATCGATCTCTTGATAGATGCAACTGCAGGTTATGAAACATTGAGTTTCATGGATGCCTACTCAGGGTATAATCAGACCCTCATGAATAAGGAGGACGAAAAGTTTACGGCTTTCATGACTGATCATGAAAGCTTTTATTATAAAGTCATGCCATTTGGCCTGAAGAATGCAGGATCTACTTATCAGAGGGCTGTCAACAAAATTTTCAAAGACTTGATCGGGAAGAACGTCGAAGCCTATGTTGACGATATGCTGGTAAAGAGCATTGCAAGGACGAAACATATTGAAGATTTAACAGAGGTATTTTCAGTACTGCGAAAATACTAGATGAAGCTGAATTTGGAGAAATGTGCCTTCGGAGTTTCTTCAGGCAAATTCTTGGGCTTCATGGTATCACAAAGGGGTATTGAGGCTAACCCAGCCAAAATACAAGCTTTGATTGATATGGAAGCCCCCAAAACTGTCCGGGATGTGCAATGCTTAACGGGGAGAGTAGCCGCTTTGAACCGTTTCATCTCACAATCCGGAGAAAAGTGCCTACCTTTTTTCAAGGCACTCAAAGATAAGAGGGGCAGCAAGGAGGCAAAGTGGACTGAGGAGTGTTAGAAAGATTTCGAAGAACTGAAGGAGACCTTGGGAAGACCACCGCTATTGTCCCGACCGGAGAAGGGAGAAGTCTTACAACTATATTTAGCAACATCCCCTTCGGCAGTCAACGCAGTACTCGTTCGGGAAAAGGACAAGAAGTAATGGACAATTTATTATGTCAGCCACGTACTCCTTGACGCGGAGACACGGTATTCTCAGATCGAGAAGCAGGCTCTAGCTCTTATGATAGCGGCTAGGAAACTACAGCCATATTTTCAGGCTCATTCAATCGAGGTATTTACTACTTTTCCCCTTAGTAAAGTTCTTCGTAAGCCTGATTTGTCTGGAAGAATGGTGGCATGGTCGGTTGAACTCAGTGAGTTCCAAGTAAGCTTTAAGCCTCGAACGGCAATCAAAGCTCAAGCATTAGCCGACTTTGTGGTAGAGACTACTGCACCCATGGAAGAAGTTACCGAACCCACTATCTCGACAGTGTGGGAGGTATATGTGAATGGTTCGAGTAGCAAGGATGGATTAGGGGCTGGAATTCTCCTAAAGAGTCTGGCAGGATTTATTATTCGATATGCATTAAGATTTGCATTCGAAGCAAGTAATAATGAGGCGGAGTACGAGGTCCTAATAGATGGACTTAAATTGTCAAAAGCATTGGCGATAGCAGACGTAACTATTTATAGTGACTCTCAGCTTATTGTCAACCAAGTACAGGGGGAATATGGTGTTAAAGAACCTCGGTTATAGAAATACCAAGAGATTGTGCAAGCATTGCAGAAAGAGTTCAGAAATCTGAAAGTACGTCATATTCCAAGAAAAGAAAATACAATGGCAGATGAGCTATCTTGATTAGCCAATGCCAAAGAAAATAATTTAGACCCTTCAGTCTATATAGAAGAGATAACATTTCCAAGTTATCACGAGAAGGAAATCTCCTATATTGAAGCAGAGCGTTGCTGGATGGATCCGATAGTAGAATATCTGAGAGATGATAAACTACCAAAAAATCCAAAAGAGGCAAGATTAATCAAGGTGCGATCAACGCGATTCATTATACAAAATGGAAGACTATACAGAAGGTCTTATTCTGGACCCCTTTTGAGATGTTTGGGTCCCGAAGGAGCGGAATCAGCTCTGGATGAGGTGCATAAAGGAATTTGTGGTGCTCACATGGGTGGTCGGGCCCTGGCACACAAAATCCTGAGGCTTGGGTTATATTGGCCTAAGCTTCAGCAAGTTGCTATGGAATATGTTCGTCGGTGTAGCAATTGCCAAATCCATGCTACAGTATCTACACGCCCAGCTGAAACCATGACTTCAATTCTGGATCCCATCCCTTTTGCAATGTGGGGAATTGACATCATGGGAAAATTCACCAAGGCGTCAGGCAAAAGAGAATATCTCATAGTAGCGATCGATTATTTCACCAAATGGGTAAAGGCTAGCGCCTTGGCAACCATCACTGAAAGAAAAGTGGAGAAGTTCGTGCTCGAGTCAATTATATATCGGTTCGGGATGCCAAAAATAATCGTCACCTATCATGGCACTCAATTCGATAACCCGCAATTCGAACAATTTTGTGGGACTTACTTAATCGAGCATCGTATGTCATCAGTGGCATACCCCCAAAGCAATGGTCAAGTAGAGGTTACAAACCGGACGTTACTTGAGGGAATAAAGAGAAGACTCGAAGCTAATAAAGCCTTGTGGGTCGAAGAGTTGCAGAATGTACTGTGGGCCTACCGAACTACGGTTCGAACACCCACAGGAGAAACTCCATTTAAATTGGCTTACAGATCTGAAGCATTGGCACCTATGGAAGAAATGGCTGGAACACTACGGGACAGAGAGTTCGAAGAAAAAGCGAACAAACAAGGACTGCTTGATAGCCTTGATTTGTTGGATGAGGTTAGTGCAAAAGCAATAGCACGAACTCAACATTATCAACGGAGGATAGCGTCACATTATAATTCCCGAGTGAGGAATCGTCGGTACTTAGCAAGAGACATGGTATTGAGAAATAACTTAGCTTCAGATCCACGCCATCAAAGGAAATTGGACCCTTCATGGGAAGGACCATATATGGTTATTAAACCGGTCGATTTGGGAGCTTATAAGCTAAAGAACATGACAACCCAGAAAGAGTTGGATCGTTCGTGGAATGCCAGACATCTGAAGAAATATTATCTTTGAAGATTATCATTTTCATTCATGATGTAACAAATTTCAACTCAATCAATACAATTATCAGTTTTCAACATACTGTCTTTTGATTGGGGGCATCATACAACACTCAAGAACAGATCCAGTGAAAAAATCAAAAGGCATCGGTTTAAAACCCGAGTGAGTTCCTTCTACAAGGCATCGGTTTAAAACCCGAGTGAGTTCCTTCTCAGACTTATTGAATTTTTCCAAAATTTCTTAAGTCAAGGCATTGGTTTAAAACCCGAGTGAGTTCCTTTTACAAGGCATCGGTTTAAAACCCGAGTGAGTTCCTTCTCAAACTTATTGAATTTCTACGGAAATCTCTAAGTAAAGGCACTGTTCTGAACAACTAAGACATATTGCAACAATGACTCAAGTGATTGACAAAGTTCAAGATGAGGTTAATTCTTTATTTCTTCAAATGACCAGAAGAGGCCAACCTTTACATCAAACATACATATGAGACAACAAGAGTTGGGATACAATCTTCGTTTGGTCAAAAAAGATAGTCATCGTTGGTGATCATTAAGAAGTTAAACAAGATCGAAGTAGCTTTGTCAGAAGAAACATAGAGTCAATAAGCAACACAGATTCAAGAAGAAGAAGAACGGGGTCGGGAAAACATATGTTATCATTTGTTTTTCTCCCTTAAGGATTGCGAAGCATTCTGCAAGTACAAAATCCTCCGCAATTCCATACTCTTTATCCAGCTTGATTGGAAGAAGTCTGATCTTTGATCAAACTTGCATTCGGGGCAAGCTCTTTATAACTGAATCCTTTCAGAGGAGAATAGGGAGGAGAATCGTCGAGATGATGCATGATATCCGGATCTGGAGGTGGAAGGTCTGTTGTATCCATGGTCCAGGCAGGAAGAGGAAGTCCCAGCTTGGCAAACACTTCAGGATGACAATTTTTATGGTGGGGAGTCGTGTTGAAATAAGGATTTCTCCTTAATATCGATTCCCATACTTCGTTTTTGCCATTCGGGTATGCTTGCAAGTTATAAGCGTTCAGCATGTCAACAAAAGGCTTACTGTGCAAATACTTGAAGATGCAAGCCCTGCGAACATCAGTTGGAAGAGACTCGGGCAAAGGGATAATAGCTTGCCTTTGGGGTACGCTTCAGACCCTTTCGCCCCTGACTTTCCTGCTTCCGGCTCTAGCCGACGGGTCTTCTCCCTGGCATCATCCAAATCCGAACGGAGACGATCGATCTCATAATTCTTCTCTCGAGCAATCTCCCAAGCTCGGTTTCCAAGACGAGCAATCTCAGCGTCTTTGGCTTTGGATTCGTCCCGAAGCCTGGAAACTTCATCACTCAGTCTCCTAAGTCTAAAGGCTACTTCCACTTGGTTGTGGAAGTTACCAGTGAGACTCTTGCAATAACTTCATAGTTAGTCATGAGCAAAAGAAAAGTCTTCAAAACAAAAGGTAATGAAGGAAAACTTACATCACCAGTGATTTCATAAAATCACTGTCTAGGATCGTGGAGAGGGCTCTACTCTCGGCAGGCATCTGAACAGCAGTGCACCATTCCAGTGCCTTGTCAAAATCGCCTGTCACCAAGTCAGACCTCTTCAACGAGCAAAAAGGATGAGCTACATCATCAGCCAACCTAGGGCGCTTCCTAGTGGCAAAATCCTCCAGCTCCAGAGAAGGAGAGGAGGAGGATGCCAAACAAGCTCTAGAGTTGGAAATAGAAGCGGCACCAGCAGGGACCACATCTTCCTTAGATGCCAACATAGTTGCCTCAGATTCCCGAAGGGTCTTCATTATGGAAGACCGAACGGTCTCTTTAGCAGGGGCATCAACAGTACAAGCAACGACGGAGGGAGCCACGTCCTCCTTGGAAGACCGAACGGTCTCTTCAGGCAGAGGGAGCGTAGGAGAAACATCAGTAGAAACTGTGGGAATCTGATCTGAAGATTCACCAACAGCAGTCTCCTCACGTTTAGAAGATTCGCCAACGGCAATCACCTCAGAGGAAGCAACTTTCGTCAGTACTGGGGTAGTTTTCTTGCAGGAATTTGCCCTAATAAAGTCCAAGTTAATTCTGGGAGGCACTACAAATACAAAAAAACAGTGTCAGTATGAGAATCCAACAACATACAAAAAAGGGAAAACCCTAGATCTCTGTTAAACATGAACTACTTAGAACTTCCAATTAAGTAAACCCCAAGTATGAATACTGTGGAGTTTACTTAGGGAGAAGAAGAGATTCGTGACATAAACAGAAAAGAAGACTTACTCATTCAGATTCTGATCGAAGATAGTGTTGGAGGACAAGAGTACGGATACAACAAAGGAAAACGGAATGTCGTTTTGCAAATCTATCAGACAGAAATAACTTGCAGATAGCGAGATAAAAATGAAGTACCCTTGAGGGGCTTAAATAGCCTCAAAGAGGGATGCGATGGTTGAAAGCCCAAGACAATCAAGGGACAGGATCGAAGAGACGCTTCGAATTCCTAAAACCACAGGATCAACGGTCAGGGGATAATGGCACTTCAAATTTGAAATTCAAAATTCGAAATTCGAAGGTTGAACAAAGTTTCCACGTGGAACAGTATGCACCTGATATGAGGATACTACCAAGTACCAACCGTCGCATCAGCATTAAATAATAGAGTATTCCCAACTCCTTGGGAGGAGAGATTGGTAAACGAATACAGAAAACGTTTGGGTTTTGTCATAAAAGGAGCAATTGGGAGATAAGAGTACAGATGGCATAAAAGGTCTAGAAGTTGACCGAACACATCTGTCCCGAACGCGTTTCCATGATATCCCGAACGTTAAGGTATGAGTTAATCTACGTGATAACTTATATTATTCACATATTGTTCTTAAGACAATTTTTTGGATATGAGATGAGGAAGTATTAAGGCAATCATTGGAAGAGTTTGAGAAAAAGAAGACTGATTTCTATTTCATTAAGACCGTAGAGGGCCAACCCTTACAAAAAAAAAAAGAAGAAAAAGAGATGGTTCCCTATGATTCTTCCTCACTGTCAGCCGAGGAGTCTTTATTAGGATCTTTCTCCGAAGTAGGCTGTTGAGTTTCTTCAGGAAGGGGCGGCGAATCAGCAAGATACTCCTCGATGTTTGGGTCCGCTGGAATAGGATCCTCCTCTTCCAAAACCCAGTCGGGAAAAGACAACTTAAGCTTCCCGAAAATTTCCTTGTGACACACCTCTCGAAAGGGAGTTGTGTCGAAGGAAGGGTTAGATTCAAGGATCTTTTCCCAGACGTCATTTTGCCCCGCTCGGTAAGCTTGAAGGTTGAAGAAGCCCAACAAATTGATGAAGGGGACGTTGTTCAGATACTTCCGAATGCAGTCCCTTCGAAGATCTGGTTTAATATGTTCGGGCTTGCTGGGAACTGCCATCTTCAACAAGCGTCCATTATCCAAGGACTTAAACTCGAGGCTCTCACCAAAAACAATAGCCTCATTTTTATACTTCTTGGCCTCACGTTCGGCAGCAATAGCACGAGTAATTGACGAGTCAAGTTCCTTCTTCAAGGAATTCATCTCCTCATCGTGCTTCTCCTTCAACTCTTCGGCTTCTTTCTTCAGCCGGTCTACTTCAGAATTGGCCTTCGCCAAATTCTCTTCATAGGTTTGCAGTAAGGAGCCATTGCGACCAACTCAGCTCAATGCCTCCATGTGTTGGTAAAAGCTCAACACATCATTCCTAGAAAGACAAAGAGATTGTCAAGAAAATCTCGGGGCGATTACAAAGCAGTTAGTAAAAGATCAAGAAAAATGGTACCTTGTGGAATGACGAACAAGAACATCATCCTCCAGAGCTTCAAAGGCCTGACGATTGGCAGGCAAAAGACCGAGAGAGCTCCATTCAGCAGCTTTCTCAGGATCATGTGTTGCTCGATCTATCCGCGTCAGCGTCCATTGAGGCATGAAGATCTCCTCAGAGTCTTTACTCTTCTTGGATTTCTTCAAGGCGGAAGCATCAGCCGAATCGTGCTTCCTTTTAGTTCGAATGGGAGAGGGGAGGTCTACCTCCTCCACCATTGGTTTGTCCTTCTCCTCGAAGCCTCAACCACTGGCTTCAGGTTCCTAATACCCTTATAAGAAGGGTCTAGAAGTGGAGCAGAAGCTACTTGTTCTGCAGTCAAGGTTCGAGGAGACCGTTGTTCAGCAGTCACAACAACCCTGGCAACCTTCACCCGAAGACTATCGGGATTCATTCTTGAAGGCACTGCAAAGAAAGACGAGAGTCAAAGTTGAAAAAATTCACAGTATCGTCGAGAAAGTGAAACGTGGCGGTTAGGAAGCTCGCGTTGAGCCAACCCCCAGTACTGAAGGATGGAGTTGTATTCCATCTCATAACCATGTATCTCTTGATACCATGGAATTGACTTGATCTTCCCGATGGCTGTTTTGTCTTCTTTGGATAAGGGAAGGACCCGGTTACCCTCAGAGTATGAAGTGTACTGTTTCCAGACGGTCGGGAAGTTAAGATCTGATTGAGGCGCTCGGCAGAAAAAATACCGCTTGCGCCATCCTTTATGATTGGAAGGGCAAGTTCCTTTGGCAAGAATGCTACCCGTCCAGTCAAGCTCCACTTTGTTACGCTTGGAAAGCACAACCTAAACGAGAGGATGGGAAATAGAAAGAACATGAAAATGTACAAAAAGAGGAAGAGAAGGCGTGATGCCAAGTTCAAAGCACAAACCCAAGAAGCCAACGATGAGACGCCAGCTATTGGGAAGAAACATTACGGGACAAATGTCCCAATGATTCAGAATGGCTGCAAACAAAGGATTGAAAAAGGGAAAGCAAACACCACTTTCTAATGTGTCAATATACAGGGACAACTCACCCGGAAGGGTCGACTCGACTCTCTCGTCAGAATTGGGAGCCCTAAGATGGTACGAAGAAGGAAAGTCAAAACCCTGGATGGCTAAAGGAAGATTTTCCTCGTTATAGGAGGAAGCGACGGAATCAGGTCCACCAGTGGATTTGGTAGTTTGTTTTGACTGCCCAGAGGACTCGGCAGTCATCTTAGGAGTCATGGATGGTCCAGACTCATGAAGGGTAGAAGAAGTCTCAGTTTTTTCTTCTACTCCTTTTTGGCTAACTTTTGCGAAGTCACGCCAGAGAGCAGTTAGGGTTTTCTTGTCACTATCCGACTGCTCAGAGGGAACATAAACAAAGACCTCATCACCACTATCGCCCTTACCGGCGCTGGGCACAGGGGAAACTTCAAAAGAAACCCTACTGTCCTCCATTACTGAGAAGTATGACTGTGGTTTCTAGAGAAAAAGAAACCTAGAGACGAAAGTAAACTTTGCAAAGGAGTCAGTAAACTTATTGAGTCAATGAGGCAGAAAGCTCGAGAACGAGAAAAGCGTGAAGGTGTGAAGAAGACGACGAGGTTTCAAAATTCCAGACAAGGAGAATGAAACCTACGGAGACAACAATTCGCTTTTAAGCACCCGCACAAGTGTTCGAGGACATGTACAATCAAGATGAATTCGGCATCAACGATCGAGATTTGAAGACGGTTCGAAAGTTTGAACTCACGAATCCAAAGCAAGGCATTCGAAACCGTGGTTTTGATTGCGTGAGCCACGAAAGTTCCGGCTGCAAAATGACGCGTGACGTCACCCTTACAATGCTCGAGGAAAAAGTGACACAACCGCATTAAATGTGATATGACATTTAATGGGTTGAGGATTATACAAGATTATTGTTCAACAAAGGACCCAGTTAAAAATCAAGCCCTCGGGATCGATCGAATGCTTGGTCTCGGGGGCTCGTGATATGGAGAAAATATGATCGAACTTGGTTCATCCTTGGTTCGACTCTCGACTCCGGTCAAGATGAAGGGAATCGACTCGCTTCCGAGTGAGCCGGGTCCAGGAGGTAGCTTGCTGAGGAAGAAAACTAAATCAGCCACAAGCACGCCTTAGCCCGATACTTTTGGAATAGGTTAATCAACCTGATGACGGCTAGCAGAATTCGGCGGCTGTTACTCATCGTTATCATATGGATAACCACCAGATAACAGTCGGGTTATCCTAGGAGTCATCTACTAGTCCAAACTAGTAGAAGTCTATCACTCAACGGATCTATCTGTTAAGATCCAACGACTATCCGAAGAAGGCTCAAATACATCCAACGAAGGAGTTTCAAAGGTACACTCTATATAAGGCATCACCTACCCACAAGGTAGGAGACAGACGAAAAAACACTCAGATGCTTACTATCTGAATCGTATTCCTGTTATTCATTCCTTAGCTCTGTGCTCTAGCAGAGCCGTTTGTGATTAAGTTCATCAACTGACTTAGCCTTCAGGGGTGGACTCCCGATCCCAGCGGTCGGGCCACATCTGACGCTTTATTTTGCAGGTCATTCTCAAGAGATCTAAGGGCTGAGCAGATTTTGGACGCATCAGACAATTTCTTCCATGGGTGCAATAGTCTCTACTACAAAGTTGGCTAGTGCTTGAGCTTTGATTTCCGTTCGAGGCTTAAACCTTACTTGGAACTCACTGAGTTCAACCGACCAAGCCACCATTATTCCAGACAAATCAGGTTTACGAAGAACTTTACTAAGGGAAAAAGTAGTAAATACCTCGATTGAATGAGCCTGGAAGTATGGCTGTAGTTTCCTAGCTACTATCATAAGAGCTAGAGCCTGCTTCTCGATCTGAGAATACCGTGTCTCCGCATCAAGTAGTACGTGGATGACATAATAAATCGGCCACTGCTTCTTGTCTTTTTCCTGAACGAGTACTACGCTGACTGCCGAAGGGGATGCTGCTAAATATAGCTGTAAGATTTCTCCCTTCTCGGGTTGAGACAATACCGGTGGTCTTCCCAGTGTCCCCTTCAGTTCTTTGAAAGCTGTCTGACATTCCTCAGTCCACTTTGCCTCCTTACTACCCCTCGAATCTTTGAGTGCTTTGAAAAAAGGTAGGCACTTTTCTCCTGACTGTGAGATGAAACGGTTCAATGCGGCTACTCTTCCCGTTAAGCATTGCACATCCCGAACAGTCTTGGGGGCTTCCATATCAATCAAAGCTTGATTTTTGGCTGGATTAGCCTCAATACCTCTTTGTGATACCATGAAGCCCAAGAATTTGCCTGACGAAACTCCGAAGGCACATTTCTCCGGATTCAGCTTCATTTGGTATTTTTGAAGCACTAAAAATACCTCTGTTAAATCTTCAATATGTTTCGCCCTTGCAATGCTCTTTACTAGCATATCGTCAACATAGGCTTCGACATTCTTCTCGAATAAGTTTTTGAAAATTTTGTTGACGACCCTTTGATAAGTAGCCCCTGCATTCTTCAGACCGAATGGCATGACTTTATAATAAAAGCTTTCACGATCAATCATGAAAGCCGTGAACTTTTTGTCCTTCTTGCTCATGAGGATCTGGTTATATCCTGAGTAGGCATCCATGAAACTCAATATTTCATATCATGCAGTTGCATCTATCAATAGATCAATCATGGGCAACGGGTAACAATCTTTAGGGCAAGCCTTGTTGAGATCTGTGTAATCTGTACACATCCTCCACCTTCCATTTGCCTTTTAACCATTACCACATTGGCCAACCAGATTGGGCATTCAATTGGTTCAATGAAACCAGAGCTCTTCAATTTTTCAACTTCGCCCCTAACGGCTTCGTATTTTTCCATGGAGAAATTTCTCCTTTTCTAAATAACTGGTTTTACCTTTGGATCTATCCAAAGTTTGAGTTCTGCAACATGCCGATCAATTCCTGGCATGTCATCTGCAGACCATGCGAACACATCACTATTTTGTTGAAGAAAAGACTTCAACTCCTCTTTGAATTCTTCCAGCTACTCAGACCCGATATAAGTAACCCGATATAAGTAACTCTTTTTTCATCATCGGGATACAACTGAATTTTCTCCAGTTTCTCTACTGGCTCGGGCCTTTGCATTTCTGCTCGTCCCGATCATCTTGTACTTCAATTGGTAACGCTGTTACCTTTCTCGGGCCCTCCTTATTTTTTAGATATGCAACATAACATTGCCGAGAAATTCTCTGGTAAGAGGAAACTTGACCGATTCCCATCTCTGTCGGGAATTTTATTTTTAGGTGTTTCATGGAGACGATAGCACCTAACTTTGATAAAGATGGTCTCCCGAGTATGACGTTGTAAGCTGGGAGCTCTCTAACCACTAAGAAATTTACCCGAATGGTAGCTTCCTTGGGGAAGCTTCCAATCGACAGGTCCAACTGGACCGATCCTTCCGCTATTGCAGACGATCCTGCAAAGCCATATAAATGTGTGGATGACGGCTCCATCAAGTCTTTATGCACCTTAAGTTTTTGATAAGCTGCATAAGATAAAAAGTCTACAGCAGACCCGGTGTCAACTAACACCACGTGTACTTCTCGGCGTGCAATCTCTACCTTGATGACTATGGCATCGTCATGAGGTAAACAAACGCCTCTTTCATCTTCTTCGCCAAAGGTGATTGAACCCTCACCATTTGGCCTTTTACGCATCTGTGTTTCTCCGGTCCCAACGAATTTGGATTTTGCTTTCAGCTTTCGGAGTGATTCAGGCTTGGGACCTCCAAAAATTGTAAGGATTGGTGACCGAGTAGCATCGATCACCTCCTTACCCTTTTTAGACTTAGGAGCCTCCTTCGGTTGGTCTGGGCTAACCGAACGGTCCGTTTTTGCACCTGCGTCACGTGGTTCCTCTCGTCTTCTGCCGACGAAATTGGACAAGTGTCCCTGGGATATCAATCTTTCAATATCCGCCTTTAAATGTCTGTCTGCAATCATTGGTATAATGACCGTAATCCTTGTGGAAACGGAAATAACTTTCTCGATCCTGCTCCCTAGGTTTTGTAGGAAGCTTTGGAGGCCACTTCAAGATATTCCGTTTCTTGATAATATTTAGAATATCAGCCTGAGGAGTATTTAATGGAGTATACTCACTTTTGTCGGGAGATCTCTGCCGCCACGCCTGATGAGGCTTTTCGACTCGATCACGAATATTCTGCTTCGGCTTCTGCTTGATCTCAGGAGCCTTCTGTTCTTTTACGGAGGCTTTATTGTCCCCCTAGCATGCATCTAAGATTTCCATGACTTTTACCTGCTTTTGGCATATCTGTACCAATTTAGCATAAGTTGTAGGCATATCTTGAAGTAATAACTCCAAGAGTCGTCGGTTAGTGAGTCCAGTGAACAAAGCAGTTTTAGCTACTTGCTCATCTAGATTCTCTATCTCCATTGTAACCATGTTGAATCTTTTTAGGTATTCCCGAATCGATTCACTCTTCCCTTGTCTAATAGTAAACAAGGTTTCCTCGGTCTTCTTGATCTGGATTCCACTCTGGAATCGCCCTATGAATTTGCGTGCCAATTCGTTGAAATCCATGATTCTTCCTGACGGGAGGTTCGAGAACCATTTCTGTGCCGCTCTCGTCAAAGACGAACCGAAGACCCTACAAGGATTTCATTAGAATTACCTGCAACTGCCATAGTCTGTTGATAATAACTGATGTGGGCCATGGGATCTTCAGAGCCATCGAACGTGGAAAAAGTTGGCAAACGGAAATTGTGAGGAAACTGATATCCGGCATGGGCTCGGCAAATGGAGTATTTCGAATAACCGAATAGATATCATCAGTTATCCTCCCTCTAGCCAATTGTCCGAGCTTTTGATTGATATTGGCCAATTCTTGATCAATATGTGCTGACCAATCCCCAACCACATGATCACTCCCTCGAGCCACAAGATCATTCTCTCGAACGACATGTCTGATGGTTGGTGAGTGAGTTCGCAATCCTCCACCCAACCTTGTATTTGAATCGGTAGTACTCCCTTGTGGTCCGTCGAACCGATTGCCACACCTAGGGAGATCCTCAGTTCTCTTAGGTAGTACTCCCTTGTGGTCCGTCGAACCGATTGACCGACATTCTGTTCATCGATCAGTCTTTGATCCCGCTGTGATGCGCGCCTTCCTGCATCACGATGATCGGGTCCTTGAGGTATCACCACTTGTTTGGTCAGCGAACGGAGTGCCTGACTTACCTCCAACACCTGGAGTTTCAGTTGATCCAGTTGATACTGGAGTGAATCTGGAGGATTATTACCTCCTTGACCACCATCTACTTCAAGGGATCGACTTCCCTCCAAAATATCTGGATTGTTTACTCCAGGAATTTGGACGCCAGCATCGCGCTGTGCAGCTGCTACTGCCGTTGATCTAGTCACCATAGCTTTCTGAAACGATTCCCACAGACGGCGCCAAATGATGCGTCCAAAATCTGCTCAGCCCTTAGATCTCCTGAGAATGACCTGCAAATCAAAGCGTCAGATGTGGCCCGACTGCTGGGATCGGGAGTCCACCTCCGAAGGCTAAGTCAGTTGATGAATTTAATCACAAACGGCTCTGCTAGAGCACAGAGCTAAGGAATGAATACAGGAATACGATTCAGATAGTAAGTATCTGAGTGTTTTCATCCGTCCCTACCTTGTGGGTAGGTGGTGTCTTATATAAAGTGTACCTTCAAATCTCATTCGTTGGATGTATTTGAGCCTTCTTCGGGTAGTCGTTGGATCTTAATAGATAGATCCGTTGAGTGATAGACTTCTACTAGTTTGGACTAGTAGATGACTCCTAGGATAACCCGATTGTTATCTGAAGGTTATCCGTATGATAGCAATGAGTGACAGCCGCCGAATTCTGCTAACCCATTCTAAGGGCTGAGCAGATTTTGGACGCATCAATTAGCATCTTATATGGGAAGCCAATGAGAGAAATAGAGAATGGGTTTAGTTGGATCAATGGATCACATAAGGTAAGGGGGACAAAAAAAAATCCTAATACCCAAGTTCTTAGTTTTGCTAGTTGGGTTGAGTCAATATTAATGCATAGTGCGGCATTTCTGGAATATTTTTCTATTTCAGGTGGAAGACTTCTCTATAGAGATCAACTTGGTTTTTAGATATTCCCTTGTTGATCAAATCTGGTTCATATGGGTCCATATGTGTTCCCTTGCCATTTAATTTTGAGCTTCATTTTTTGCCAGGCATGTGAAGTTACTTGCCGTTCAAATGCATTGTAACTCTGTCGTCCAAGGACGATGACCAATTTCACGGTGCTGAATCCTCTAATCTACATGCTTTAGGGGAGAGTTTATTTACTTCAAATTGAGATGAATACAGATAAAGTTACAATAGGATTCTGTATTTGTTCCATCACCCAACACATGCTTTCCTTATCAAAGTGTTTTCTACTAGAAACTCTACTTTGGTTATGTCTCATATTCTTAAAAGTAATTGACTCAATTGAGAGAAAACAAAGAAGAAGCAAACGATCATCAGTAGCATGATAGAAACAATCGTATATGAATTTCATCCATGAAGCTCCTAAATCCATAATTTGCATGCAGAAAATATTATTTGATCTTGATCGCATTCAGACCAATATATTATGATATCCATCCTGATCAAGAAAGGCACAGCCAGTGGCTATTAAATGAAACCTGGGAAATTAAAGAAGAATTGCTGAGATAGAAACTCACCAGTGTGGCTCAAATTAGAGGCAATGCAGCACCAAGATGCATGAGCTCAGAGATCGCTGTTCTTGAATTCGCTAATTGCCTTGCTGAAGTTTTCGGGGAGCCATGACAATTCAATTCTTCGAGCAGCAATCATTTCACGAAGTTCCTTTGGGATAATGTTTAGCCCAGGACACTTGATGAGGAACCATCGGTTGAGTGATGGCATCGTTCCTTCCTCTAACTCCAATCTCACTATTTTTGAATTCAGAACCTTCAAACACCGCAGCTCTGGAAATAATCCTTTACGAAGGACCAACTCATCTTTAACGAACACTGCTCTGTCTAATTTTAGTCTTCGGAGACTGGGTAGTTGTTTGTGAAACGTCTCCATTGTTTCAGGCTCCAAGACAGCCCCCTCGAGGCTAACACTTGTAAGTGTGGGTGGCAGTTTGATTGGCTTCTTGAAAGTGAACCCCTTGACAAATTTCAGAGATTGAAGGAATCTTAGGTTGATGGTGGAGTTCTGTTCATCTGAAGAGTTACACTGGTAGCCATACAACCCTAACTTGATCAAATTGGGTGCGAACTCCGCTATGTGAACTTGTTTTTTTTTTTCATTACCATTTGAGCCTCCTGCACACAACGTTCCAGCAACCAACTTTCTAATAAAATTAGGTGCTGCCGATGATCCTGCTGCCATATGCACTGGCCTGTGCTTGGCTGGATGCTGATCTTTGGATACGTAACATAGAGTTTGGAGATTGTGGAGACATTTTTTAGATGGATTTGGAGGTAGTCTGCCGGGACCATCTAAATACAGATGCCTCAAGTTCTGCATACCCCAAATCCCTTCTGGCAAGTCATTTATTGGAAACCCTCTTACGTCAAGAACTTGGAGGAGTTGAAGGTTAAATACGGATGGTAGACTACCATGATCCAAGCCACCAAGTCTTATTTTGAGGTACTTGAGATAAGTATTCGACTTGTCAATGTCTGTTACGAGACTCACTTCCTCCCAATAATCTAAAACCCTAAGCATCTTGTAGCGTTGGAATGGTTCAACGAAAACAGAATTTTGGTCACGACGTAAAAAGAGTGTTTGAACATGGGCAAGATCGACGGTACCTCAAAGATCTCTCAAGCCAGCAAGGGATACCCTTCTTGTTGGCCGCGGCGGCCGTGGCTGCAGCTGCAGCAGCTCCTGCAGCGGACGCAGCTGCCGCTCCTGCTCCTGCAGTTGCCGCTCCCGCCGCTCCTGTAGCTCCCACTTCTGCCGTTCCTGCAGCTCCCGTCGCTCCTGCAGCTGCAACTTCTGCCGCTCCAGCTCATGGAGCTGCCGTCGCTCCTGCAGCTGCAACTTCTGCCGCTCCTGCAGCTGCCGCATATGCCGCTCCCACCGCTCCCACCGATCCCACCGCTCCTGTATGTGCCGCAACTGCAGCAGCAGCCGCCTCAGCCCCGGCTGCTCTTCCTGGAATATCTCTCCTCGGGACAATGCAAGGCAGAGATGGTGTGTAACGGGATGCACGCGACATGTTTTGATGATCCTGCTGTCTAGAGTACTCGTTTCCTCTGCTTGGATCAAACTCCAATCAACGAGTTGCTGCAAGTAGTTCATACCAACTTCTTCCTCGGTCAGCTTCTTAGCATCCTGACGATCATGTTGTTGTTGTATGAACCCCTCCGCAATCCACATTTGGACCAGCTGCCTTGCTGATATCTCGTAGTCTGGAGGGAAAATGCCCAAGTAGAGAAAGCAAGGCTTATGGGTTGGGGGCAAGTAAACGTAGCTAAATCTCAATATATCCACGTACTTGGGTTGTCGTATCATAGAGAGAACACCTTCCATCGGGCTGCGATCGATGCTCTCCGGTGTCTCACCTGCAACATAAGCAGCAGCGCCAGCCAATATTGCTTGCGGCAAACCTCCACATGTTTCAGCCACGGTATCTTCCCAAGCTTCTTCCTGTTCCAAAGCCCCACCATGAGCAGAAACCTCCCGCTTGAAGATTTCAAAACTTTCCTCTCCATTTAGAAATCGAAGATTAAATGGAGGTTTAGTGCTGCTCGCCCCAAGGGCAAGGGCAAGGGCAACTCCTCTGAATTGAGTTGTAATTAATACTCGACTTCCGTTTCCTTCTTTGGGAAAAGCACTTCGGAGCTCATCCCAATGTTCACTGCTCCATAGGCCATCCAGCACTAGTAAATACCTGCCATGATCAGGGCCGGACAATTGATTCTTTATCTCTTGCTTCTGCCGCTCCTCCTCCTCCATTGCTTCCGCCTTATTCATCCGCTGCGTGACTTCGTTATGAATCTCCAGCAGCTTCTCCTCCTCCTCCATTACTTCTGCCTTTTTCATCGGCCGCATGACTTGGTTATGAATCTCCAGCAGCAACTCTTTCAGATCGATTTTTGTCTGGGGAACCGTAACCCAAGCACGACATCTGAAATGATCTTCAACCTTAGGATCTTTGTAGACCTTCCTCGCGCAGGTTGTTTTACCTAACCCACCCATGCCGGTGATTGAAATCACTTCCAATTCTTTTGTCCCTTCTTCCCTTACCAACTGATTCACCAGCTCCTTTGTCACGTCCTCCAAACCAACCATACGAGAAATCATATACTTGTCATCTTCCTCTTTATCATGCATGGGATCAGCTGCAGAAGTCCCATTCTTGTCATCTCTCTCTTTATCATGCTTGGATGTTCCATCAATTAAATTCTTGAAATGTTTTACGCAACTCAACAACTTTTCTAGCATGTCTCCTTTGTACTTCTCATCTTCTGTTTTCAAGGCATATTCGTCGATAATGTCTTCTACCTCATGAGCAACCTTTATCAAGTCATCCTCCAGACAAGTTTCATCGTACAGAATGTTATCGTAGCATTGCACTACGCGTCCATACTCTTCTATCTGATCCAGCTCATCATGAATTTGTTTGTCGACATCAGAACTGGAAATCATACTCACCCGGTTCTTTAGAAACTGTCTCACATTGGTCACCAGATTGGGAACAACGAAGATTTCCATTTCCTGTACTCGCTGACGCCTTCCCATCTTTCCTTCTAAAGGGCTCCTCCCAAAATTTAAGTTTTGTAACAACGTCCTCTTCCTTCTTCTGCATTAACCCCTGCATCAACGGCCGTTCATGTCTTTTGTTTTAATTGTATATTCATGTATTTTTGATAACCGACATCAAATTGTAGCATATGTTCTATTAAAAAAATACTACCATATGAACAACATTGGGAAACAAAACAACCACAAAAAAAAAAGGCAAAACTTAATTATTATGGTACTTTTCCCATCAGAATTGAACACAACTTTTATTTCTCCTTTATATTTACTCTCTATATTTTTTTTAATAAAATTTTTTACATTAGATTTCCAAAAAATAAAGGAAAAAAAAAAAAAAAAACTCAATTATGACATCTCCATTTCTGTTGTTGGGAGTGTTTGTTTCTCTTTTTATCTATTTTAACCCTTCATTTTCTTTTCGGTGACAGTTTATGAAAAGGTTGCTGAAAATTGGTGTATTAAATTTAAATTTGAAGATTTTGTTTTAACTTTTAACCCCAACGAAACCTCTCCCACTTCGACTTTCGTGGTTTCTTCTTTGTTAACTCGCCTGTGACATCTCCATCAACTACGTTTTTCGGTGTTAGAGGGTGAAGTGAACTGGAAGAAAGCTCCCATGATTTGAGTGGCCAAGATTTCAAGTGCCTAAGGAGGTGAGAAATCAGCCCATCTTGTTTGTTAGCTTTAGAAGAAACACTACAAGAAAAGGGATTTTTGTTGGGTCACAAAAACCTTGCTCTCCTTCCACGTTGTTTCTCTTGATCACTCTCAATTGCTCGCCTTGTCTCTCGGTTCAAAAACGAGGTTAGACCAATTCCGTCAATTTGCCTCTGTTTCTCTAGCTCAAATATGAGGTTAGATCTATATTCTCTTCCGCATTCTCTGCAACTTCTCTTTTTTTTTCTTCCTCCAGCGATGGGGTTCTTCTCATTGCTGTTTGGTGCTAGTTCTTAAAGAACAACAAATATTTTGGACTTTTAGCTCTGCTGTTTAGGTCTGGAATCAAAGGACAATAGATGATCTTCTTATTATTCTCACAATAGGTCAATTAGGGCTTGAGTCCTTGCTATCTAGGTAGTGATCTCTTGTTGCGTTCATTGTTCTCTGTGTTAGGGATAATGGATGCACAACCGCGAACAGAGAAAATCCACAAGCAAAATACACAAGAGGGATTTAACGTGGTTCGGCAAAAACCCTGCTTACATCCACTAGAGAGAAAAAAAAAAGTTTCACTATTTCAAAAAACCTTACACCACTCTCACACCGACAAAGTGTTTACCCTTTGCTTGCCTTGCCCAATCCCTATCACCAGGATGGGTTCCCTAATCCCTTATAGGGATTGAGGCCTATAGGTTATCCTACATAGATTATTTATAAGGAAACTTATAACTCTAATCCCAATATAATTACAATTTTACTCCAGTACGAGTAATTGACCAAAACTCTGTTTCAACTACAAATACAATTTAAAACCATAATTACAAGGATCCACAGAATACAAGACACCCAAACCCAACAATTTCCACCTTGGCTTGAATTCTGCAAACCACCTTGAAGAAAATTGTTGATGATGTTTCTTTGTAATCACCCGTTTCTGTGTATCCACCACACCTTACCGCATGACCCACATCGCCATGACTAAACCAGCATGGCACCCTCCCCCCACCTGGGGTGTCCAGCACAGCTCATCACTACTATACGACATGACGTGGCTCCATCTCTCCTTTTGTCATAGCCAGCTTCGAGAGATTACTGCCACTCATCAAATCCAAAGCGAAAGTCACCCGCTTCTTTTCAGATTTGCCCTTATTTTGCGCCTAAACAACCTGCAAATTCTGTCTACCTGTACCCCTTGCCAAAGTGTCAACTGGAATTCCACCTATTTCAACACTCCCTGCAAACCCGTACAGTTTACCTGATCTGTGGCTTTCGTACCCATCAATCAACTTAAAGAGCCCTTATAGGGATTGATGCCTAAATGTTATCTCACAGAGACTACTTATAGGGAAATCTAGAACCCTAATCCCAATATAATTACAATTTTACCCCAATACTAGTAATTGACTAAAACTCCGTTTAAATTACAAATACAATTTAAAACCATAATTACATGGACCCAAGACACCTAAATCCAACACTCTGTAACTAATTTATGCTTTGCTGTGGTTCTCATGTACGTTGTTCAAGTATGTGATTTTTCTGTTCATGTATTTGTTTTACAGCATTTGTTGTTTATGTTTCTGTTATTCTATTCTTGAATCCTCTGTATTGTGGTTACTATCTGACTAAGTGACTAGTGTATGAAAATGAAGAGAAAACACCTTCTTGGAAGCTTCCAAACATAATGATCTAGGGTTCTTTTATCTTTCTTCTCCATGGTCGATCTGAACCAGTTATAATATAACTTAATATCCTTGTTCATGGTTCGATAGCCAAATATTTTCAGCATATATTTTGGCCTAAAATGATGATACTTAAATTGACTTGGAGAATCTTCTATCAAATTTCAATATAAAGCTCATGTAATGACTATCTATGACAGTAACAACTCACATGGGTTCGCAACTTGCTCCCCAACATGAATGTTCATGAACTTGTGCTGCTAAGTGCTAAAATGGCATCAACATGCCTTTGGTTTAGGGAAATTGCTAATTTATAGATGTCCCAATGATGTTCTTTGGTTATGAGAAAACAGTTCCATCAAAACCCATGAGCTACAAGGTTCAAGAACTCAGTGTGTACCCTTTGACAAACATCTCCTCTGACTCGCCTTCACCTGTGTACTTTCCAAGTTGTGCTAGGGAGTTGGTCTTTGCTCGCACAAGGAGTGATTCTTGTGCAGCCTTCACATTCTCTGGCTTTTGTCCCTAAAACCATCACCTAAAATCCCTTTTATTGTAGCCCCACAAGCTTTGTTAAATCATAATATTCAAAGGGAAAGGAAGAGGTTTTGGTGCATTGGAAGGAATTGGGTCATCAGATGTAACTTAGGAGAATTTAAAGAAATTAAAGAGACGTTTTCCTACCCTTGAGGACATGAATTCTCAGCTTTCTCTCTCAAGTGATGAGGTGGTTATAGTTTAATAAATCTAACGAGTAGTTTAATTAGGGTGGAACAGGTCATCGATCTGTTGAGGGTTGAAAAAGTCCTACAAGGGCTTATTAAGAAAATAAGATTTCAATGGTAGATGTTTTCTAATTTGTAGATGGGGAGTTGGGAACTTGGTCAAAAGGTTGTAAAGAGTGAATTACCCCGAGTGTTGGGAGTTTTTAGTATGAGATCCTATCTACATATAGAGTAGTTGATGTAGTACGAAAATGGGAATTGAAATGATTCTCTAAGTTTTTGCTATCGAGAGATTAGTTCACTTTATGAGACTCTTTCTTGTTTCTCTTTCATCTAAACAATATAGGTTGAAATAGGACTACTCGATCTAGAGTATGTGATGGTGACACTTCTCTTCAAGTTTGAATGAATTTGATAAACCTAATTGAACTAATTAAGATTAATATTTTAATCCTAATTATTGATACTAAGTTGGGTGATAATATACACTATGCGTCCTGTTAATGACTAAAATGGTCATTCTATATCCCCCGGTCTGAACCGGCGGTTGCACGATCCGACCAGGTTCGCAACCTAACAAGGTCCGGCCAGGCGGTTCATGGTAGGACCGACCACACTAATAAGCCCATCCGAATAGCAATATGAGATGGCCTCATGAAGGTAGACTCCTACCACCCAATAACTGGAGAAGAGAGTTAGTTAGGTAAAAGGACTCTTCTAAAGAGTTACTCTCCTATAACAACTCATATCAGGGTTATTCCGAATATAACTCCATCACTATACACTATATAAACACCTCTGGTAAACACTAAGGGGTAGGTATTCATATTTCGTGTGATCAATTACTTGAATTCTCTATTGAGTAGTTGAGATCATATTATTGGTACTGACTTGTTCGTCAGAGATGTATCTCGACCCCCCAAGGTCGAGCTCGTATCTTGCAGGTTCGTGACAGGGAAGGACGAGCGAGATTCCGTATCAACAATTGGCGCCGTCTGTGGGAAACGCATCAAAAAGTCATGGTGCGATCGAAGGTGAAGGTCGTAAATCAGAAGGAGGTAGAGGATGATGCTTCGAAGGGAATTCCTCTACCTGAAAAATTGGTAGTTCCCGATCAGGTGGAGATTATTACCGACCAAATGGAGAAAAATACCGATCAAGGGGAGAAAACCCCCGAACACCCGAATCATGGAGCATTAGCAAATCAAGTTGATACACTCCAGAAGGAACAAACAAAGCTTCGGGAGGAAATATCCTCCTTGAATGAACTAGTCAGGATGGCCGTGGGTCATGTAATTGCCCCTAATGCAGACCCTAAAAATACTCAAAAAGTATTTGAGGGAAGCAAGAATAACCACCTAGTCATTCCTGATCGAACGCCTCGACCATCTTTGGAAGACGGACAAAAGTTAAAAGAGAAGGTAGGCAAAAAGTCCCGGGCATCTGAGAAAGAAATTCCAAATAAAGATCCTCTGATCAACGAAGATAATGATCGAGGAAGTAGCAACGATCCTCTCAAAGAACCAAAAAATCAAAGAGTTGAGTCCGGACCGAGCAAGAGGGAAGAGCGTTTGAGCAAACAAATCAAAGAGTTAGACGAGAAGGTAAACAAGTTAAACGATCCAAAGAAAGATGAGCTATATGCTTTTCTAAAAGAGGATCCTTTCATTCAAGCTATCTCTGAGGCAGAAATACCGAAAAGCTTCAAATGCCCAACTTTCATATTGTTCGACGGATCACAATGTCCAAAACATCACATCACTCGCTACAGGTCAACCATGTCAATCTATAAGCATAATGAGGCCGCCATGTGCCAAAGTTTTGCAGCTTCTTTAACCGGTTCCGCATTGGACTGGTTCTTGGCGTTGCCAAGCGGTTCGATTATGAGTTTCGACCAACTAGGGCGAGTGTTTGTGCTGCGCTTCCAGGGAGGAGTCGGATTGAAGAAAAGAGAAGACACTTTGTTTGCTATAAACAAGGTAGAACGTAATCTATCCGAAGTTTCCTTCAAAGATTCAATAATCTTACCATGCAAATTGAAAGCATGGACGAGAAAATTGCCTTTCATGCATTATACCAAGGAATTACTCATGAAGGATTGCTAGAGCGACTACTCCAAGATATGCTAAAAACATATGCGAAACTGAATGAAAGATGTCATAAACAAGCAGAAATTTCGGAAACCATAGAATCTCGAAAAAGAGAACCAAGGGCCGAAAGAAGAAGCAGTCGAGAAAGGGCTCAATCGACCAGGATGTTAGGGATAAGCTCGACCAAGAAAGCTCGAGCAGAATCCCCCAAAAAGCAAGAGATTAGTAATCTTCCACCACTGAATACAAGAATATCCGAAATCTTGATGCAAATCAAAAATCAAGGACATATGAAGTGGCCGGATAAAATCTGAGCACCGCCATGAAAACATGATAAACGAAAGTATTGTGAATATCACAAGGATCAAGGCCATTGGATGGACGATTGCAAAAATCTAAAGACGGAGATAGAAAACTTAATCTCTCGAGGACACTTCAAGAAGTATATCCAACCTAAAGAAGATGGCCGACCACAGGACAACCCTGCCCCAAAGAGAGAAAGGTCGAGCCACAGGGAAGAAAGAAGAAGTCCGGCCAAACGCCGACCTGAGGTGGATGAAAAACAAAGAAAAAGATCTCTAGTCTATACTGTATTTGGTGGTCCGACAGAAGAATCAAATCGACAAGCAAAAAGAAAAGTACGATATATTGGGAATACTGAAACCCATAAAAATATATCTACTGAGCCAATAATTTTCTCTTCCAAGGATCTACGGGATATCACAATCCCTCATGATGATGCCTTGGTAGTCAAAATTCTCCTGGAAGGAACTGAAATCCATAGAGTCCTAGTGGATACTGGATCGTCAGCAGACATATTATCTTTAGACGCGTTCAAAAAGATGAAGCTAAAAGAAAATATGCTTGTCCCATGCGAAACCAAGCTTTATGGTTTCACGGGATCATCAACCCGAGCAGAAGGAATGATCCGATTAGAGCTATGGATTGGAGAGCACCCACGAGATAGAATCGTACAGACTAATTTTATGGTCGTACGAGATTTATCAGCATACAATGCAATCATAGGACGACCAACCCTCTGCGCACTTGAAGCAGTGGTCTCCTCGCTACACATGAAGATGAAATTCCCGACCACAGAGGGAATTGGAGAATGTGTAGCCGACCAGAAAAGGCAAAGTTACAACGACTACATGCGGAAAAAGAAAAGGACGAACTCGACCATGACCATTGAAGTCAGGGACGACCGTGATGAAGAAACCTTGCAAAGAGCTGAACAAGTGGAAAAGCTAGAAAGAATCCACTTCACTCCCGACCAGAAGGAGCAAGGTACCATGATCGGTTCTGAGCAAGAAGCAGATTTCAAATCAGAGCTCACTGAGTTTCTAAAGAAGAATTCTGATGTTTTCGCTTGGTCGGCTGAAGACATGCCAGGGATCGACAGGGAGGTGGCTGAGCATAAACCCTGTATTGATCCACAGGCAATTCCGGTTGTTCAAAAAAGAAGAAACTTCGCCATTGAAAAACATGAAGCCATTCGAACTGAAGTGCAAAAGCTAAAACAATCTGGTTTATAAAACGCACAGACCACCCGCAATGGCTAGCTAATGTGGTAATGGTCAAAAAAGCAAACGGGAAATGGCGGATGTGTACTGATTACACAGATCTCAACAAAGCCTGCCCAAAGAATCACTATCCACTACCAAGAATCGATCTTCTTATAGATGCAACAGCAGGACACGAAATGCTCAGTTTCATGGAATCAGATTCTTATGCATCCTGAGGCCGAAAAGCATACGGCATTCATGACTGATAGGGACATCTATTACTATAAAGTAATGCCTTTCGGTCTAAAAATGCGGGAGCAACATACCAAAGAGCGGTAAATAAAATCTTCAAACATCAAATTGGTCGAAATATGGAAGTATATGTGGACGACATGCTGGTGAAAAGCATCTCAAAAGAAAATCATCTAACTGACCTGGCAGAAGTATTCAAAGTACTCCGAAAATACAAGATGAAGCTCAATCCTGAAAGTGTGCTTTCGGGGTATCTTCAGGTAAATTCCTCGGGTTCATGGTATCCCAAAGAGGAATCGAATCCAATCCTGAGAAAATCAGGGCAATTTTGGATATGAAAGCACCCAAAACCATCAGAGAAGTCCAATGCCTAACTGGTCGGGTGGCAGCACTGAATAGATTTATTTCTAGATCAGGGGAGAAATGCCTGCCATTCTTCAAAATTTTAAAGCAGGTAGCAGGTCAGAAAGGAAACATCTGGAATGATGAATGCCAGGGAGCATTTGAAGACCTAAAAGACAAACTATCCCGACCACCCTTGCTCGTTATGCCGACCAGCAAGAAGGAGCTACAACTATATTTAGCCGCTTCGTCGGTGGCGGTTAGTGCAGTTCTCGTGCAAGAAGAGGGTAACATACAACAACCTGTCTACTATGTCAGTCATGTCCTGAATGATGCCGAGACTCGCTACCCAGAAGTGGACAAACAAGCCCTGGCACTGGTTATAGCGGCTAGAAAACTCCGTCCATATTTCCAATCTCATCCCATTACAGTGATGACGAATTTACCACTCAAAAAAATCCTTCACCGACTAGACCTGGCCGGAAGGATGGTGACATGGGCAGTGGAATTGAGCGAACATCAAATAGAATTCAAACCCTGACCAAGCATCAAAGCTCAATCCCTAGCAGACTTCATTGTTGAAAAACAAGAAACAAGTCAAGAGGAAGACGAGCAAGGGGTAGAATCACTCAAAAGATGGACTCTGTTCGTGGACGGATCGAGCAACTCGCAAGGAAGTGGAGCAGGCCTATTAATGAAGAGCCCTGGGGGATTTGAAATAAAATATGCCCTTCGTTTCAAGTTTAAAGCATCCAACAATGAGGCTGAATATGAAGCTATGTTAGCAGGACTCAGGATGGCCAAAGCTCTAAGCATTCAACATCTAGAAATCAAAAGTGATTCACAGCTGATTGTAAATCAGGTGAAGGGAGTTTATGGAGCCAAAGAAAAAAGGATGGAGAAATACCTAAACCTGGTCAACAATTACAAACAGTACTTTAAAGAGCTAGAAATAACTCAAGTACCAAGGGTTGAAAAGGACCAGGCTGATTCATTATCTCGCTTGGCTACGGAAGGAATGGATGTCCAAGCACCGGTGATCTACCTTGAAGAGCTTGATAGCCCTAGCATAAACAAGGTCGACCACATGCAAATTTCAACCGAGCTGGGGTGGATGGAGCTGATCATACATTATCTTGACAACGACCAGCTCCCAGAAGACCAAAAAATTGCTCGGGCAATAAGACAAAGAGCAGCCAGGTTCACCATCAGGGACGGACTATTATACAAAAGATCATTCACTCGACCACTTCTAAGATGTTTGGGACCAGTAGAAGCTACAAATGTATTAAGAGAAGTTCATGAAGGAACCTGCGGATCTCACGTAGGATCCCAAACACTCTCTAATACAATTATACGCCAAGGATTCTATTGGCCGACCTTAGAAGAAGATGCCAAAGACTTCGTCAAGAAGTGTGACAAGTGCCAGGCACACGCAAAGATCTCCCATACCCCCGCAGTTCCTTTAACATCAACTCTATCCCCAATACCTTTTGCAAGATGGGGAATAGACCTGGTAGGGAAGTTACCTAAAGCATCGGGAGGAAGAGAATACTTGGTAGTGGCAATAGACTACTTTACAAAGTGGGTAGAAGCTGAACCCCTTGCAACTATCAGTACCGAGCAGATGAAGCGCTTTGTCAAGCATAACATATCGTACAGATACGGAGTTCCAAAAATATTAGTAACCGACCATGGAAAGCAATTCGAGAATGCAACATTCTCAACATTCTGCAAAGAACAAGGGATCGAGCATAGATTTTCTTCAGTAGCTTGTCCCCAAAGTAACGGCCAGGTTGAGGTTACTAATAGAACCATGCTCGATGGGCTCAAGAAGAGGCTCGACCAGCTGAAAGGGAGATGGGTAGATGAACTACCTAGTGTACTGTGGTCGTACCGAACAACTCCAAGGACGACCACAAGAGAATCTCCATTCCGACTAGCATATGGAGCAGAGGTCAGAGTCCCAGTTGAAATCCAAATTGGATCCCTTCGAGGAATAGAATTCGAAGAAGAGGCAAACATCGAAGGAATGCGAACCAATCTAGATCTGATTGACGAAGTAAGGGACAAAGCCCAGTTCCGCCTTGAAGAATATCAAAGAAGAATAGCGACATATTATAATGCCAAGGTTCGAAATGAACAATACTTGCTAGGCGAACTGGTACTTCGCCGAACAGCTGCTTCAGATCCAACCAATCAAGGAAAGTTATCCCCAAATTGGGAAGGACCATACATAGTCATACGACAAGTCGCTCCCGGAGCATATCATTTACAAGATCAGGAAACGAGCGACAGGATCCCTCGATCATGGAATTCAAACAATCTCAGGAAATACTATCAATAAAAATAGTATCTGAGAAAGTCGTGAACATGACAAAATTTTGAGCGTCTTATTCCAGTTTTCCTATTTATTTCAGGATGTAGACAACATGGGAGAATCATAATCCCAAGAAGTCAGATTAGTTTTTATATATAAATAAAGACATTTCGTACAAATTACTACTCAAACTTCAACAAGACGCTCAAAAAAAGACCGAAAATCTCAGGCAGAAAAAGACCTAGGCCAAAAAAGACCTGAGATTCCTAGGAAGGCCCTACGAATCTTGAGGCATAAAAGACCTAAGATATTACTTAGGCAGAAAAAGACCTACACTCAATAGGCAATAAAGACCTAACATTCCTTAGGCATGAATATTTCGAAAGACATACCAAGTTATCATGCCCGGGAGGTAGGGGTTATGGACGAACAGTTGTTGACGAACACCTATTTAGTCCATGACCAAACAAACCTTACTATATCGAATAGCATGGCTTGAGATGATACAAGTGCATGACAAGAACGAGCACATATATACCGAACAAGTACACTTGGAAGAAAATACAAATTGACAAACAAAAATTTACATAGGCAAAATAACCTATGATAAATTATCTATTACAAAATCATCATTGTTTAAAGCTGAACAGCAACAACAGATTGCCCAAAGTAAAAATAAAACTACTCAGCAATTACATCATCCGAGTTGATTTGCTCGGCAGGCTCGGTGCGCTGCGTAGGGCCGGCTTCATCTTCCTCCTCAGGGGCCGGCTCCCAGTCGGAATCAAGAAAATCCTGAACGGGCACATCTTTGGGCAAACCAAATGATTCTTTCCCCACCGCCCAGGCATGTCGAGGGATTTTCAAATCATCATATATGGCCGGATCAACGAACTTCTCAAACTTAGACAGATCGAGATCCTTGAACTCCCCAATGATGCTGGAAAAAGCCGCACGCCGACCATACCTAAACCCAGGGGCAGCCACTCTTGCAACAAATTGTTGGCACCCCTTAGTCCGAACCCACCTACGGATGACTTCATGCCGTAACTCATTGGAAATATCAGCAAAGGTGGCCGGAGAAGCTCGAGCAAGTTGATCGGTCAGATCTTTGATAAATTGATCTTTCTCCAACTTCTCCTGCTTGGCAGTGGCAAGACTCAGATCTTTGCTCTCCAAAGATCCCTTGAGAAAGTCAACCTGATGTTCGGCAGACTCAGCCCGAGCATCTAACTTCACCTTCTCACTGGTCAAGCTCTCCACCTGAAGACTCAAATCCTTGACCTTGTCCTCCAGCATACGAATGGCAGACAAGTCTCTCCGGGCAACCTCTAAATTTCCAGCCCATGCTTGTGTTAAAGCACAGACCAACCTGAACGGCAAAGGAGTTAGAAACAAAAGACAATAAATATGGAAGAAGGAAAATCTTGCTTGGGAAGAAGATACCTTGTCATCATATCTTGAGTGCCAGAGGAGCCAACACCTAACAAAAATTTATGGTCGGCAGGAAGAGTGACTCCCGGCAACCACTCCTTAGCCACCTCGGTTCCATTCTTTTGATTGCTTAAAACATGTGAGGATGAAGTAAGCGACCAAGAAGGTTTGAGCACGGGAGAAGATACTGTGGCAGCTTCAGAAACAGAGGGTAAGACATCCCCCTCAAGTGAGCCGGCCATAAATGACATGGGAGCTTTCTTTTTAGCCACCTGAGGAGGAAGACCGGATTCACTTGAAGGCCTCTTTTGGATTGCAGAAACAGAAGTCTGCCTCCCTTTAGAGCGATTCCGATCAACCTTGGTCGGAACCCTGTCCTCGGCTTCAGCAGCATCTTTCTCGGCAGCCTCGGCAACATTACGATTAAGCCTCACTGCGTAAAAACATGTACATACTGTCAATCCCGAACTAGATGACTTGGTCTATAAACCAAAGAAAAGAAGTACCACTCACCGGGAAGGAATCCCCAATGACGCAAAATATTGGGGTATTCCGGACAATACCCGTGAACGGCAAACATGTTTCTATCTTCGGAAGGAAGATTGCAAATCTTCTCCCTAGCACGCTCCTCGGCCGAAGTCAGCAAAGGAATGTCATTTGATCCCTGAAGCGGTCCTCGGACCCAGTAGATAGGAAAAGAAGGTTTGGAAGGAGGTCGGACAAAAAAGTATTTGGGACGCCACCCTCTGGTGTTGGACGGGAGGGTTCCAGTCCCGACGAAATTACCTTCCCAACCACATTGGGAAGCTGCTCGTTTTGACAAGTAAAACCACCCATCTTGCTCTTGCTTTTTGGTCATAAAAAAGTGAAGGAAAAGAGCGAGAGATGGTCGGACATTAACCTTCTTCCCCTGGCAAAAACCCCAAAAACAAATGACATTTCTCCAACTGTTCGGTACGAACATTCCAGGGCACATACCGAAATGGACACTAATTTCTCTGAGGAGAGGGTGGACGGGAAAACGAAATCCACTCCTTAACGCATCTTCATAAAGAGCAAATTCTCCAGACTTTGGAGAATTTGCCCGTTCATCAGGGCTCGGGACATGAATGATATGATCGGAGGGGATGTCGTATTTTTGACGGAAATACTCTAACCTCTCTTCGGTCATGGATGATGGAAGGAAGTCAGGACCCGAAGAGTATGGATCATAGTCTATGTGATCGGGAGTGAGATCTTTGTTCTTCTCAATTGTGTATTCTTCTAGGGATAAACTATCTTTCCAACGTCGTCTATCAGCCTTAAAACGAGCTCAGACACTTTGGGCTACACGTGGACGGGATTCTACATCCCCCTCACCATCATTACTGGGAGGTTCTCGACCAGATAAAACTTCCTGGGTTTCTTCGGTCCTAGCATCATTACTCTGATCGGGCCCTGACGACAGCTCGGGCTCATCAGAGGGCTTTGCTTCTAAGTCTCTCCTACATCTCAAAGACGAAGATCCCTTCCTTACTATGACCATGGACCTCTATTGGACTAAAACAAAGGACCCTAAGCAGAAAGAAGAATGTACCAAGGACAAAAGAAAGCAAAAAACACAAGCTTTTAAACCTCAGCTATAACTATTGCAAAAACAGAAAGAAAAAGAGAGACAAGGTGCTAAGGACTTACTTGTTGATGATCGTACGAAGAAGAAGAAGAAGAAAACAAGTGATATAGCTCCCCCAAGCAAAACACCCAAGCTTGAAAGTACAGCAAAACCACACGTCCTCAACACAGAGAAAGCTCACAGTGGCAGAAACGAAGTGAAATGAAGAAGACGAAGTGAAACGCAGAAGAATGAAACAAGGAAAGAAGATATGCATATATATAAGGGTTTAGATGCTAATCTAAGGGATGATATAGATACAAAATCAACGATTGAAACTTACCATCACTACATATCCTTATCTAACGGCCAAGATAGCATGTAAATGGATAGTAGGAGATGAAAAGTCTTTCCATCAACTCGTCATATCTGTATCCAACGGCTATGATCTCACATAGGTGGACGGTGGGAGATGAAAGATCACATCATCATAATGGCAGGCATTTATGATGAAGCGACAAGTGTGACATGTGTCAGTCACGCACGAGCTTCGAAGGACGTGTTTCGATTGTCGTGCGAAGTTGACGGCTACTTATGAGTGGGACGTTACAGATTTCGAGAAAGAGGGTACTGGTCGGTTCGACCAACCCCTAAAAAGAAAATATATTCCCTTTAGCCGATCACAAAGTTCTCGACCACAATGGACTAGGGGGCTTATGTTAATGACTAAAATGGTCATTCTATATCTCCCGGTCTGAACCGGCGGTTGCACGATCCGACCAGGTTCGCAACCTAACAAGGTCCGGCCAGGGTGTTCATGGTAGGACCGACCACACTAATAAGCCCATCCGAATAGCAATATGAGATGGCCTCATGAAGGTAGACTCCTACCACCCAATAACTGGAGAAGAGAGTTAGTTAGGTAAAAGGACTCTTCTAAAGAGTTACTCTCCTATAACAACTCATATCAGGGTTATTCCGAATATAACTCTATCACCATACACTATATAAACACCTCTGGTAAACACTAAGGGGTAGGTATTCATATTTCGTGTGATCAATTACTTGAATTCTCTATTGAGTAGTTGAGATCATATTATTGGTACTGACTTGTTCGTCGGAGACGTACCTCGACCCCAAGGTCGAGCTCGTATCTTGCAGGTTCGTGATAGGGAAGGACGAGCGAGATTCCGTATCAACACGTCCAAGTCAACTTAATTAATAAGCTATTCATATGGTCTTTTTTTATGGGCCTCACTCCAGTGTTCCTGACTAGGCTGGTGATGTTGACACTAGTCGTTGCCCCTCTGGCCATCGTGTATTCTTTTGGCACCACCTCATCTCTTGGTGTTCAGGTAAGCAACGCATTGTGTCTCAGTCTTCTACAGAAGCAGTGTATCGAGCCATAGCCACAACTACACTGAAATCATTTGGGTTGGCATTTTTCTGCCTTCTTGTATCATGTGACAACTTAAGTGCAATTTTTTTGACTGACAGTCTCCAGTGGTGGTTTCATTCACGAACAAAATATTTGGAAATAGATTTTCATTTTGTAAGAGAGCTGGTTGCCAGCCATCATCTCTTTGTTCATTTCATTTCATTTCTACAGTGCTACCAGAAAAGAAAAAAGAACTTAAAAGTTCATTTGGAAATGCTCTTCTAGGCATTATGCAAGACTACTACACGACCAAGTAACTTTTCTTGAATCACAATTTTAGTATATGCTCTTTCTCATTCTACGAAACAAGATATTTCTTGTACAAAAACGCACCAAGCAATTTACAAAGCCAAAAAAGAAAAAATTTCTCTTGAAACCAGCTGAAATTATGTTACGGATAGACATTTTCATATGACAAAACAAGAATACCGGAAATTGCAAATAGGTTAACCCTTCTTCCAGTCAATCAACAAGTAGTGCTTAATTATGAGCCTATGTGAACTTGGTCACAATATATCTTTACGATCTTATATACTCTGCAGTACAGAGCAGGGAAATCTAGTAAAGGACGAATCAGAGAAACTAGCAGCGTTTAGAGGTAGCCTACCTGATGATCAGTGTTGACTACTGCCATGCCATATTTATCCAATGTGTCGGAATGGGCATAAAAACTACACAAATTTCGCTATTCGTTAAGCATGAAACTGTAGATTGTGCAAAGAGAAGCAGCAAAGAAAATCGTATCATAAATGGAGAAAAGGGCTTACCAAGCGATTCATCAGGTCTCTTTCATCTGCTTGAAATGAACCAGCTAGCAGCTATTTGTGTTAGATCCTTATCCTATATAATCAACTCCTGCTACTTCTTTCATTTATATGTGAATTAGATACAACTCTCTTGAGTGTCAGTCACGGTAGGTATGGCCAAACTTGCAAGTCTTCTTTTCTTCTTCGTTGTAAAAGGCTTGCAGGAAGTCTACTACATAAACAAGTTAAAGGGAAGAAAAGGATCACAAAAACCATTAGCTTGTTTGTCTCAATGAAATAAAGGACCCCAGCCGGCTTACGAGAGAAGATCACATACATACTACGAAAAGAGAGGACTTCACAGCAAACATTTCCCCCACGTACAAGAGACCATAGTAAAGAATACACAAATTATAATTACACTCCTTGTCATTGCAAACAATTATGTTTATATCCTTTAGAGTTTATTCCATCACGTTTATACCCCTAATATTTTGAATTATATAACAACCATATCTCTACTGTTAGATATTAGGGTTAAGTTCTACCAAAAAAAAAAAAGATATTAGGGTTAAGTGATGATTCAAGTCATTCAACATGTACTGTACTTTTGAAATTCCCAACATTATCTTTATTTATTTCAAAACCTCAAAATAAACGAAAAAAAGGAAAAACATGAAGATGCAACTACATTTGAGATAATGTTGGCATCTAAAGATCCAAGTATGTTTGAGAAGATGTAGACTTCTGAATATCTAACTATGTTAGAGATAGTGTAGACTTCAGAAGATCTTCTTGTATTTTAGATAAGGTAGAATGCCAAATATTGTCTGCTGTTGAGGATAGGGATTCAGCGGTTATATATTGAGTTTGTGCATGAGAAGCTGAAGATGGGAAAAACATAAGTGAGGAGAGAGAAGCTTTGGGGGACTCGGGTGTTCCAAGGGAATCAATTTTTTTTTGGCGCCTGAAACTATAATATTATTTAATGGTATAAAATATGTGGCATCATAGTAGGGCAGCTACTAGTAGGGGTCTCTCAAAAGGAATGGATATGGTTGAGAGGAGTATGGCTCGGAAAATTCCTAATTTGTGTAGAAGGGTTCTCTCGGTGCTCCTTGAAACTCTAGTAACCAATATGTCCCCTCAGAAACAACCTAAATGTTACTTAGATTCGTAGTATTCTAGATGGTTTATTGATGTGAAAAGATTTTTGTCATTATGGTTAGCAAAATAAGATATGAGCAATAAAATTGGAGAACTGACCCAAGGTGATTGAAGAACCGGTAGGAGATAGTACCTTCGTAATAAAAAAAAAAGACGAATAAAGAGATGGCCTTATTTTCTTTATATACTCCTTGTTGTGGACAACTCGGCACAAAGTGGAACAAACCTGTCGAGTCAGACCAAAGACTCTAGAACCGATGTGAGCCAGACCTGTTGGCAAAGTCCTGGCAATGGCGCTTCTCGGGGTGGATGACAGCAAAAAAGGCAGGAGTCTTTTTTCAGAGCTTGATGACAATTGTTGTCGCGCGATAGCTTTTTAGTTGGATCAGCGCTGGACAGGGGATTCGGAGTATCCTCTCCTAAACGTCATCCCTTAACATTTAATTCAGCAATAAATGCCTTGAATCCCCTTAAATGCCTAGGGCAGCTTGGAATCTTCTTATTCGCTCCGATGCTGTCTCGAGGACTACGAACCTCTCTTTTGTCTCCTCAACCGCAAAACAATGTCACATCAACGTCAAACTCAAGCTGATTCCTTGATTTGCTTGTGAATCCAATAGCTGTCCTGAGGATTGTGCTAACCAACCTACAGTGTCATTAACATCCAGAAGTCATCTCTGCCGCTCGTTTCCATCGGAGGGCCAAAGCGTATCTTGAAGCCTCCAAGGCTAAAGGTTCGTTATAAAAAGAGGGGTAGTGATGCAGGTAAGGGGGAGGTTCTCCAACCATTACTCTCCTTCATAAATCCACTAAGAACATTCTCTCCATTATTCTCCAGCATTCTCCTTGAGCCTTTACTCCTCTAGGAGTGATTCACAGTTTCTTCTTCAAGGATTGACTTAATCATTGGAGGTGGCTCCCCGTCCCTAGAGGCGGCCCACTCTCACCTCTCTCTTGATTGCAGGAGAACCGGATCTGAAGTGAACCTGAACCAGTACGAGGAAGATAAGTTTTCCCATAACATTTGGCTTCGTCTGTGGGAAACTACTGACAAAAAGTGCGGTAGCTTTCCCCGTAGCTAAGAAATATTAAATCTCGGAGAGATGGCCGGAGACGAGTCATCAAACCGAGCATCCAAATCCTAAGAGCCCCATCGCCAGAAGAAGAAGGGACCCAGTTGGAAGGCTGGGACTTTGAAAGATATGCAGCCCTTCGTGGGACATGAAGAGCAGGAGATTGCCCCTGATCCACCTTCTGATCTCCCCCACCAGGTCTAGCCCAAGCTTTAACTTCCATCCCAAGATGCTGGCAAACATGCAACAAATGATGTTCGAGATGCTCAGTTCCCTTCACTCCATGGCGACTCAAGGAGGGCATTTCAAACCTTCTCTAGTTCTTGCCACTGGCCTTCCCGAAACTGCAAACCCTACCCTCGTCGGCGCTGCTGACAGGGCCTTAGGAGATGATGACGACATGCATCGCCCTCGACTAATTAGGCGTAAAGAAAAGGGAAAGACCAAGGTGACTGGAAAGGGGCTAAGGGGTCCATTTTTGACAGACTCGGAGCTCTCAATGACACATATTCCTGTCTAGGAGCTATCACGAAGCATCCTCAAGCTCCTAATACAAAGAAATCTCCGAAGGAGCACATGGCGGAATCAAAAGGCCCCCAACAGAATGATAGGGCCTCTAGAACGTCCACGTCCATTCGTGACGAAAGCCTTTATTAGCAGGTCCAGGACATGAATGAATGTCTTTTCCAGTTAGACAAAAAGGTCCCTGACGAGGTCCAACTTGTGCTAAGTTAGGACCCTTAGTCCCGAAAATAATGTCGGCACCCGTACCGATAGGTTTCCGTACTCCTACTTTCACTTCCTACAACGGGACTATAGATCCTATATCCCACATAAGTCACTTCACATCTATTATGACCATGTGCGGAGGAGGGGACTCCATAAAGTGTAGGTGCTTTCCTGCATCATTGACAGCTCCGGTTACTATCTGGTTCTCCAGGCTACCTAGACACTCAATACACAACTTCATGGAGTTAGGGTACGCCTTTGTAGCAAGATTCAAAAGCGGCATAAAAAAAGATAAGACAGAGGACAACTTGTTGGCCCTCAAGTAGGGACAACATGAATCCATTAGAGATTTTATCTCCTGTTTCAATAGCATCTCCATTATGATCAAAGATCTTGACAATAAGGTGGCGTTCACCGCTTTCAAAAGAGCAGTGACCAACGAAAAGCTAATCACGTCCATTGTGGAAAAGAAGCCAAAAACCCTAGTAGAACTTCTCAACTTACGGTACAAAATGGCCACGGTGGAAGAAGTTCTGGAGGCCAACCGAAGCCATTATAAGGACCAAGAAGGTCTGGCTGCCAAGAGAACCCCTGAGTCCAGCACCAAGTCTCGTTTCTCGAAAAGAGATTCAAGGCCTAGGCAGGAATGGCGTGGCAAGATGTCACACCCCGCCCGCCGGGCCCGGTTACCCGCCCGACAACCCGTGGGTGCGAACCGTCATAGGATCCATGGTTTTAGTCTATCAACAATAATAAATACAAATACAGATAATCAAGAGCAAGAATAGTGCAATAATTAATAAAAAGGTTACAGGAGTCCAAATACTCCGATAAATATCCAAGAACGAACGAAAGAGGGAAAATCAAGAATCAAAAGTAATATCGAGTTCAGCGGAAGCAAAATAAATAACTAAATATTCTTCTTTTTGGTTTTCTTTTATAAATCTAAAAGCTAGTTTTCTAATTTAGCAAGTAAAGATGTCCTCCAATCTTTCTTCATACGATCATCAAAATCCTGGCAATCTGCCTCTGTCGCCCATCAATGGGTGCTAAAAGTGCACACAAGCATCTTCAGAAGGCTCCATGCTCTGCAAGTCCATGTATCACTGTCTGTGCCACATCAGCTTCAAACGAGAAGGCTCTTTCATACGAATCATCTCCAACTTCCGACGTTGTGCAACCATCTGTACAACTCATATAATATATACAATGAAAGGAATGAGTTCCAACGAACTCAGTAAGGAACAAGCAATTCTCATATATATGTCAATACAATCCACGAATGCACAGATGAAATGAAATGGAGGGTATGCCAAAATATGAATGCTACTAAGATCTAACTATGCAAGTCTCTAACAGTTGACATGCTTTAAGATATACACCAGCCCTCCTTTGGGTAAGTCTCATCACTCTGATCCGGCAAGGACTGGTTACCTCTGTAGGGATCCTGGGCAAAGGGATAAGTCCACACCTGGCTCTCAAACCATGGCTGGGGGTTAAGTCAACACTCTCTCACCATGACCATTGGCAATGAGTACTGGCGCATGTCGGGGTTTCTAATCCAATGCAAGGTCATACTGGTAACATACTATATGAAGTCCAGATACTTCCCCTATGGCACCAACCAACTCGGTTCAGTATCCTTCGCAACCTAGGAGTGAGAACCCTCACGGACTGGCTACCACATATTATTGGGGCGGATGCTCTCATGACTCCTCGCGACACCCGGTCCGCTCTTTAGACGCCCATGAGCCAACCCTAACATATGCAACCCTACCATTGCATGACCAACAGTGGACCACTGAGTCTCCACACGGACTGGTTACCACTGTAGGATGAAACATAGTCACGTCACCATTGTCACGGGTCACCCGGCTTCAATTCCCCTGCCGAAAGGGTAGTAGCATGTGGGGTACCTAGCCATGCAATTCTAGACACTCCTAAGTATGTCATCCAGTAATCATGATAGTGCTGGAGACATCAGTGAGTATGTGTCCCATACCACAGCCCTTTGATATCCCAAGCCAAGATATCCCAATGGAATACCCCTTCCATCACAACTACACTACATCACTCTTTATCATATCATGAACAATTGTGCAATATCATAAAAGATGAAGTACATTAAGGAACACCACGAACAGCAAGTGTACAATAAGATTCACATGCCTTATACAATTACAGCAAGTTACATGATCAACGCATAGTAAATAGAACAACAGAATCATCATGTATATGTAATTGCATATAAATAAGAATGCATGTCCTTACTTGTAGTTATGCAAAATTCCTCTAACTTGAATTCCAAAAACTATTATAAGACTTTTACTTGAAACAGAGAACACCTCGGCATAGGGTTACAAGAATATATAAGAGTCAAGAGTCAAAACAAATCCAAAATCAAACTTACACAGACACTGGAAACCGACCGGTCGCTTGAGCCGGTCGCTTAGGTTGAGCGACCACCACTAGTGACAGCCCCAAAAACAGAGAGTTTCAGATCCGAAACTCAGGCTTCTGATCATCCGTTTTCAATCAGGATTTCGAGTGATCATGGCCTAAGTCTCGAATCTAAACTCCTAAAGACAATAGGTGAAGGGAAACCTAACAAACACCAAAAATGGATTACCCAGAAACTCTCCCCTTGACTGGATCTATCCATTAACAAATGCAGAGATTCGTTTCTGGACAGGATCTCATCAAGAACATTGGAAAGGGAGTACAACAAATCAATTGGGTAACCACTAACAAAAAGGGGATGGGTTCATATCAATTAGAGGTTAAAAAGAAGAGAATTGCAGATGGAGATTCATTACCTTAATCAGAATCACCAAGAATAGAAGAGAAAAAGTTTCATAACAATAACATCACTTCAGACCTGAATCCCGCAAGTTTCCACAGCCGCCTAATCGCCCAAAATAGCAATCCCGAACATAATAATGCGTTAATAGGGTGAGGGATGCTATTTATAACGATCAGGGGGCAAAATAGGGCAAAACCTCGAAAACATAACCGGGCGGTTGCTCCAGGCGGTCGCTTGGTTCAATCGACCACCACTAGCAACCGCCCCCATGTATATTGCTATACAAGGGTGCTTTGCTCATGGGGTTGAAGACCAAGTACAACCTAACCCAAATGAAGACATGGGGGGGATCATAGTCCGAAAAATCAATCTCAATAGGTCAATAATAAAGGGGTTAGGGTTTCATCATAACATATGGCTCATGAAAAGGTTATGATCACGGAAAGAGAGGGAATACTTGTTATCAAGAAAATAACAAGAAATCATAGGAAATCTAGTTTAGGTTAATAGAAACATTACCCATGAGGTTTCCCTCACATGGAAGGTTACAAAAGGTTTCCAGAAAGATCATTCAAGGGTTAGGGTTAAGGTTTCAAGAATCTATTGGCTAGGGTTAAGATCATGATGATCATAGATCTCAAAGAATAGAATGAGATCATGGAATAGATGGTTGCAAGGATGCATCATCTTTTTCCTGATCTCAATCAAGAACAAGAACGAAGAAAGAATAATTAGAAATCCTAATTAGGTTAAACATGGATCATGAAGAAAATATAGTGTGATCAAGGATAATGAATTAGAGAATGATAGGTTACAATTTTAGTAAAGAAAACACATTGATTGGCTGTTAACAAGATCAAACTAAGGGTTCTTGGTTTGATCCAAGAGGTTAGGTGTCACATCCTCCCAGCCGGTACCCTAACTGGCATACCCGAGAGTGTGATCCACAGCCCTAAAGATCAAGTTTAGGAACGATCATATCCATTTCGCACAATAACCTAATCAAAAGCAAGAACAAATCATACTGTTCAAGTAATTTATAATAAAAGTCAATAAAGGATCTCAGAAGGATCACTAAGAATATCAGAGTGCAGAAAACAAGATACAAAATCAAAAGACAACTGTAGAGTATAGCGGAAATATACTCCACAACATATGCGGAAGGTAGATTAAAATCTAAGTAAAGCTCTAAGCTAATACAAGTAAAGTAAAAGATAAGTCTAGAAGAAACAAGAGAAATCTAATCCACATCTTCAGTCTGCTCTTCTTCATCTTCAGTCTTCATCTTCTTCACCTTGCCCTTCCTTATATGGACCGTCATCATATTTCAAACCTGCAGAGAAGTCTAACAAAAGATATGGTACAAAAGGAGTGAGTTTCGAAAGAAACCCAATAAGGCAGTTAAATCCATAATAACATACATTTCAGAACAAACATAAATGCAATATGGTATGAGACAAACAATGAATGTATGAATCTAACTCTATGTATGCTGGTCTCTATTGGCAGACATGCTTTAAGTCATAGCACCGTACTTCTTTAGGAAAGTCTCATTCACTCATCATCAGTTGGTAATGGGTCCTTCATCCCTCAGGATATTCCATGGCTGGGGGTATAGGTCACCACTCTCTCACATCACCATTGGTCTAAGTACCGGCGCATGTCAGGGTTAAAGCCTAGCCAAATGCAAGTCTTCTACTTAGTTACATCAAGTCAGATCCAGATACGTCCATTCCTCGTCCCTGACGATCCTTTCCGGTATCCTTCATACTAGAGTCCTCATAGTCCCTGACTACGGACTCATCAACCCTATTGGTTATCCACATATGGTAAACGGGAAGCTCTCACGTCCTCTCACGGGTTGGTTACCGGTCTTAAGCGCCCGTGAGCCCAAGTCTATCCATATGCAACCCTACCAATAAATGGCCCCCACAATGTGATTCCTGTCCTCTCACGGGTTGGTTACCGGTCTTGAGCGCCCATGAATCCCCATTGCTACCACGGGTCGTTCGGTCTCAATACCCCTCCGATTAGGGTCTGACATAACGGGACATCCTAGCCAAACACTACTAGACAGTCCTAAATATGTCATCCAACAGTTTAGGAAGGTGTCCAGAGGGCATCTCCGGAAACATCCCATAATATTCCCGTAGTAGTCCAAGGACAGAAGTGTCAAAAGGACACCTCTCCTTTCCAAACCATACTTAAGCATACACAAGCATCAATTCATAACATCACATATATGGTAACTTCATATATGGAAAGAAATCAATAATTACAATCAACTTGTATATAACTGGTAAGTAAATCATACATGAATCAATTAACATAAACAAGTAATGCTACTGTAATCAAGATTATGCAACAGTAGTATATTCATAAAAGAATGTAATTATGGTAACAAATCCAAAAGATTCTAATATAGAAACTAAAATCACACAATCTATGCTATTATAGAAGTAACCATCCTTACCTTATATAACTTGAAGAGAATCTCCAAGGATCAAGGAGAATCTTCCCAAACTTGGCAAGAAGGTCCTAAACAAGTATATATATCATATTAGGAAAGAAACCTAGAAGGAAAGATATCAAAACATCCAAAACAGACCAAATCTGGAGTTGCTGTACTCATTGGTCGATTGGATTGGTCTACTGTCTCAGTCGACCAATGAGTCGACCAATAGAGACAGTGGCCTTCAAAATCATAGTTTTTAGAATATAGAACCGAATTTGGTGGTTCAAAAGGGTACCAAACAAGGGGGAAACTACTATGACAGTATCCTAACATAAAGAGGACTTCAAAACACTAATCAAATCAAGTCTTCAAGTTACAAATTAGGAAACAAAAGTTACCATAATTAGATTAATCATGGTTCTTGAAGAATTCATAGTAACAATCATGGACAAGAACGATAGGATGATGGATCATTGATTGTGATAAAGAAATCATGAAAAGCATGCATAGATCTTCAAGAAAAATAGATCTAAGACTGAAGAACATGAATCTAAATAAGGAAACAAAACTTACCATAAATGTATTAGTCATGGTTCTTGGAAAAAGCATTGTATGATCAAGAAGAAAGAACTAGAGATTGATAGGTTACAACTCTTGTAAAGAAAACACAGCGATTGACTACTAATATGATCAATAAAACAGATCTAAGAAGATCAGAATTTGAATCAAAAGATGAACGAAGACAAGATCATGATTCCTTCAAAAGCTTGCAATGATCATGATTAAGATCATCGCATTAGCCATTAATCCTTAGGAAGATCATGAGGGATGAGTAGAGAGATGTTTGCAACAGAGAATGCAGCATCTTCTCTACTGTCTCAGCCCAAAAAGGAAAGAAAAACAGAGATGGAGAAGAAGAAGAGAGTGTAGACATACCTTTGATGCAAGAGGAAGAAGATTACTTGATTTCTTGCGAGGGATCAACCAATGATGCAAGGAAATTGATTAGAATGGAGTTCTAACTCGTTCAAGAGGCTTAGGAGGCAGAGGAGACGAACTAATCCCGAGATTGGACTTAAATAGAGCAAGAAAGACCTAAATCTGGAAAACCCAGATCTCATTGGTCGATTGGATTGGTCTACTGGCCCAGTCGACCAATCAGTCGACCAATGGAGACAGCAAGGTACAGATTGCACTGTTTTGGTCATAACTTCTTCGTTTGAAGTCCGATTGATCCGAAATTCGAAAGGGAACTTCACACAAACATACTAAGACTATCTAGCATGAATTGGGCATCATCCATGGTCCAAAAATCAGTACTTTATTACTTGGGAACATGAGTTTCTAAATTGGAAACAGCATGGTTCTCATAGCAAACTCACCATGGATTCAAGGGAAGAATTAGAGAGAACAAGGCTTCTCTTTAATGGAATATCAAGAACATATCAGAGGCAAGAATAACTAAATAGAAAATTAAAAGAATACTAATCCTAGAATGAGAGGAATCAAAAATAGAAACTTTCTAGAATGCTTATATCGATGGTCAATATAGAAGGCTAAAATGGCTAGAAAGAAAGGGGAATTGATTCAAGGAGATGAAAAACATTGGAACAGTAGTAAAGGCTAAGACCAAACATGTTAAACATTAATTAGAAAAGAAGCTACAGTAGAATGATCATGCTGTCCAAAACTCAATCAAAATCAGTGAAGAATTGAGGAGATTCACCATGTGGTTTCAAGGAATGGATAGAGTGATTGGGGGTTCACTTTAAGACATAAGGAGATTAGAGAATAGGTAGTTATAGTAGTGTAACACCTTCTCACAATCAAAACATCAAGATAGAACAGTAAAAAGAAGAAAAGAGAGAAGAAGGAGACAGAACACTGAAATCAAGGTCCAACTTCAAGATGTAACATTAAACTAACCTTTCTTCACCCAAAATAGATAGGGTGTCCTGGCTAGGTTTGGGCTGGATTTCACATTCTCCCCCCTTTAAAATAATTTCGTCCTCGAAATTGGGAGAGTACCTGGATTCCGAAAGACAGGGGTACTTTCGTATTATCTTGGCTTCTTTCTCCCAAAGTCCACGGAAAACAAATAACAATAAGTCTTATGTAAGAAAACAAGGAATATATATGACATGCTTTGAAATCAAATCGAAAGTATGATCATGGCTTCATGAAGATTTCACAAGGATCATGGCGAAGATTAATATGAAGATCACACTTGATTTCCCTTCGAAATCATCATGTGGAGAATTCACAAGGTTATAGAGTGTATGTAGATCCACTCTAGAATAGAAGGGATAGAAGGATCAATCATGGGAATGATTTAAGATCATCCTCCTATCAAAGGGAATGTAAAACATAAGAAGAAATCGTGGAGAGAATAGATCAGCTTTGGGGTAAATTTCTACCAACGAAACTAGACATTCGTACAATAGAGAATAAATCAAACAATGCATATGGTATGCATATGGTATGTATGCATTTGGTACAACAGCAAGGTTAGGGTTAGGTGGGATCTCACATTAGGGTTTCTCCCTTTTTTGGCTCCCAATGAAAAGGTTGAGAGCACTGGATGAAGGGAAATAAATTGATAGCCAATAAAACAAGAAAATAAAGATGATCAAGTTTAAGTTAACACAAATATCACCCAAGGGAAAGAGAAACAAAGAATGCACAATCTGAAAAGGTGTTGGGGAGTTTCCAACAGATAAAAGAACATTAGGGTTTCATATATGGTTACCTCTCATGAGAGTTGGTTACCTCCCATGAGAGTTACCCATAATTAATCCTCACAAAAACAACCCAAGATAGATAAAGGAATATCTCATTAGTATTTCAAAATAAAGAATGGAATTAGGAAGGGTCTACTAATGAGAGAAAATAAGGTTCTCAATTAAAGTGAAAGGAAAGAAATTCAAATCATACAATTAGGGATTTACTAACAAGAATCCGTGTATCCCACAGAAAGACTAAGGAGAATAAAGATTCCCCCTTAGGGCAAAGAATTTACAATCAAGAAAGGTTTCGAGGAGGGTCCAAATGAATTAATAGAAAATAAAAGGGTTGCCAATTGGTTACCCTCTCATGAAAGTTACCCAAGAATTTCCCCTCAAAATCTCACCCTTTTGGTTTCCAATGGTCCAAGGAATATTAGGGATCAACTCCTCAATCATGAGGACACAAGGGAAGGTCATGGTAATAGTATGAGACCTTCCCCACAATCATAAAGATAGGTAGAAAATTCAGGGAAAATATCATCAAGATCTTTGGTGGAGTCAAATTCAAGGACCATCGCCATATAGCTTCAAGATCATAGAGTGAATTGGGGGATTCACTCAAGGGCTAAAAGAATTAGAGAAGAGGTCATTACAGTAGTGTAATACCCCTCTCATGATCAGAAAATCAGAAGTAGAGAAGAAAGAATGAATTAAAGAAGAAACGAATTGAATACTAACCTCATAGAAGAGAAACCGATGAAGAAATTTGAACAGATGCTTGAGGATCTTCCTTGGCTTTGAAGGAGAGGTTCTAGGGATCTTCCCACGTTCTCCAAGGCTTAGAAACAGATTGAGAGTGAAAAAATGGAGTTCCCCCCTTTTAAATAGCACAAAGAGTTCAAGAATTACTAGGGTTTCACTAGACTGACCAAACTGACCCTGTTGGTTGATTGGTTGCCAAAGAGAAAGTTCTAAGGTCCTTCCCACGCCATCAAGAGGTTTAGAAACATGGTAGGATAGCTTACCATGAAATTAAAAGAAATAAAACTTTTTAAAAACCTTCAAAACAGATAATTACCAAAATGCCACTGCCTAGACAGCTTGTTCAAAACAAAAGATTTAATGGGCCTAACTTCAATATTTTTGGATGGGCTTCTTTCAACACATCATACTACTTACCTAGTATGGAGGGAAGTCTTCAAAACAGGTCCAACTAAGCTTTAGGTCCATCAACCAAGTTCTTCTTCACAAATGAGTAGTTCAACTCCAAATCAAAAAAGGTTTCCATAAGGAAACACCATCATCAATATCCATGGGTTTTGGGTCAAACACCATATCTTCTACTGAGATGGCCCACCAGGACATCTTCCTTCATTTTGGGACATTGAATCAACCCTAAGGGAAAGGTTTGACATGGCTTCCTAAGATTTTAAAAGATAGTAAAACTGAAATCACGGTCAAACTTCAAAGTCAACATTAAACAAACCCTACTTCACCCAAAACAGATTGGGTCTTCGGGCTAGATTTGGGCTGGGTGTCACACAAGAAGATAGTAGAAGAAGATGAGGAAGCCTTTACTCCCCTTAATAAATAGAGATCTGTAGTATTTATGCAGATCTTTGACTCGAGAGAATCTAGGTTGTTGAAAGTCCCTGGAAAGTTGTAGGCGCGCCCACAAAATAGAGCAGACATGGCAAAATACTGTCAATACCATAAGGACAGGGGGCATCACACAAACGATTGCTGCATGTTAAGATTGAATTCGAAAAGCTGATCGCTAGAGGACATCTGGATCAACATGTGAAGGCCACCCATTGTTGAGAGGTCTCACCCTCACCAAGAAGGTGCAGCAAAAACCCTCCTACTGAAGGACTGGGATCTATGGGAAAAGCTCCAATGGACCCAAGGGACGAGGACCTTCCTCGAATAAATACGATATTTGAAAGGCTCACTCCCGGGTCGGTCAGGCAAATGAGGCAAGGGACACGTGTCATAAGCGCCATTGAGCTTGTTACTATAATACGTTTTGTCCAAAGCGAACCGATCATCTTCGCCGAGAAGGAGCTTATTGATGTTTATACCTGGCATGAGGATGCTATTGACATCAAGCTCAGATTGGTAAACCACTTGATTTATAGGGTTTTGGTAGACACAGGATCATCAGCAGACATCTTTTCTTTGGATGCTTTCTGAATGCTTAAAATTGACCAAGAAGCCCTTCAGCCAACCACAGCCCTACTCTATGGCTTCGCTGGAAGTTCCACCACCGTGGAAGGGAACATTTACCTGGATCTGACTGTGGGAACTTTCCCTCAACATGTAATCGTACCTACTATGTTCATGGTTGTACGAAACCTCTTAGCGTACAATATAATCTTGGGGTGCCCCACGTTGACAACGTTGGGTGTGGTAATTTCCTCCAAACACATGATGATGAAATTTCCCACCACGGAGGGAGCAGGGATTTGCAAAACTGATCAGAGGCAGTCTAGGATTTGCTACCTAAACTTCATTCGCAAGCAGCCAGCGACCCTAGTCGCAGGGATAACCCTCATCGTCAAAGTGCGCGATGATCGGGATGAGAGCCAGCTATAGCGGGGTGAACCAGTAGAAAGGTTACAAAAGGTCCCTTTGAGCTTAGCACATCCTAAGCGGGAGAGAATGTGGGTTCTAAGCAGCTGAAAAGCTTCAAAAGAGAATTGATCTCTTTTCTGGCTCAAAATGTTGACATCTTTGCTTGGTCAGCTGAGGACATGCCAGGAATCGACAGAGGCGTCACAAAACATCATCTATGGATCAACAAGGGGGCTACTCCTGTAGTTCAAAGAAGAAGGAACTTCTTTACCGAGAAGCAGTGCGCTATTCAGACAGAGACTGAGAAACTTGCCAAATCCAGCTATATCTCACCAATCGAGTGCCCAAAATGATTAGCCAATGTGGTAATGGTCAAAAAAGCTAGTGGAAAATTGAGAATTTGTACGGATTACACATATCTAAACAAGGCCTGCCCGAAAGACTGTTACCCCCTACCCAGAACCGATCTTCTTATCGACGCAATGACCAGACATGGGGCGTTAAGCTTCATGGACACTTATTCAGGGTATAATCAAATCTTGATGGCCCCTAAGGATAAAGTTCATACAGTGTTCATGACCAATAGAGAGAGCTACTACTATAAGGTGATGCCCTTTGGTCTGAAGAACGTTGGAGCCACTTATTAGTGAGCCATTAACAAAATTTTCAGTGAACAGATTAGAAGAAACATGGAAGTCTATGTAGACGACATTCTAGTCAAAAGCGTCGACCCAAAGGACCACATTCTTGACTTGTCGGAGGTCTTCAACTTCCTTCGAAAGTATAAGATGCGCCTAAACCTAGAGAAGTACGCATTTGGAGTGTCATCTGGAAAGTTCTTGGGGTTCATGGTCTCGCAGTGGGGCATCGAAGCAAATCCTGATAAAATCAAAGCAATCATATACATGCAGCCACCCCGAACCATGAAGGAAATCCAGTGTTTGACTGGAAGGGTAGCAGCCTTAAGCCATTTCCTGGCGAAATGGGGGGAATGTTGCCAACCTTTCTTCACGGCATTGAAAACTCTCAACATCACAACAGAGATGATCTGGATTGAAGAATATCAGGGCGCTTTCGAAGAGATAAAGAGCAAGTTGAGTTCATCTCCGATTTTGGTGTGTCCCACCCCCAAAAAGAATTTGTTCATGTATCTTGCCTCATCCCCTAAGGCTGTAAGCTCGGTGTTGATTCAAGAAGATGGAGGCATCCAAAAGCCTGTTTATTATGTCTCTTATGTTCTATTGGATGTGGAAACTAGATATCCTGAAATTGAGAAGCTGGCCTTAGCAGTAATGGTATCTATCAGGAAGTTAAGGCCTTACTTCCAGGCTCATCCATTGACCATCCTTACCAATGCTCCTCTGAAAAAGATTTTACATCGACCAGACTTGGCGGGAAGAATGGTTGCGTGGGCCATGGAGTTGAGTGAACACCAAATAGATTTTCAGCCTAGAACGGCAATAAAGGGCCAAGAGTTAGCAGACTTCATAGTGGAATCGACGGTTATGGAATACTGAAAAAGACCAAGAGAGGCCCACTAAAACTTGGACCCTGTTCATGGATGGAGTGAGTAACGCCATTGGAAGCAGAGCAAGTCTAGTACTAGAGAGTCCAGGTGGTTTCATCATCAACTATGAATTGTGCTTCGCCTTCTCAGCAACAAATAATGTGGCCGAATACAAAGCGTTGTTAGCAGGACTTCGGTTGGCAATTTCTTTATGTGCTTGAAACTTAAGGATACATAGCGACTCCCAGCTGATAGTGAGCCAAGTGAAAGGCACCTACAAAGCCAGGGAAGAAAAATGAGCGGTATTTGGCCATGGCAAATGGTTTGAAGGTTAACTTCAACTAATGCGAATTTGTCCAAGTCCCCAGGGAAGAAAACTCAAAGGCCGACATACTAGCCAAACTAGCTTTTGTTGGCATATTGGACATAGAGGCTTTAGTTTATTAAGAGACCCTTCACGAACCTAACATTGACTCTTGGAAAATGATGGAAATAGAGGAGACGGAGCCTTCCTGAATGGATGAATTGATAGCTTACTTGAAGCATGATCAACTCCCAGAGGATCAGGCTCACTCTAATACCATAAAAAGACCAGCAGCGAAGTTCACTCTGATAGAGGGAATTCCGTATAAGTGATCTGTGGAGGGGCCACTACTAAAATGTGTGGGTCCAGCAGGCTCTCATTATGCTTTAGCAGAGGTCCATGAGGGAATTTGCAGAGCTCACATGGGGGCTAGAGCATTGGCTTTCAAGATCTTGAGGCAAGGAGTCTATTGGCCAACCATGGTAAAAGATGCACAAAACTATGTTCGCCACTGTGAGCCTTGTCAACTGCATTCCTCAATCCAAAGGTTCCCTGTAGTCTCGTTGGTGTTGATTCATTGTCCAGTACCATTCGCAAGGTGGGGAATGGATCTTTTGGGATCATTCCCGCCAACGTCTGGGGGAAGAAAGTTCATGATCGTGGCCATCGATTACTTCACCAAGTGGGTAGAAGCGGAGGCTATGGCAACCATTACGAAAAAACAGATGGAGAAATTTGTCCTCAACAAGATTATATACAGATTCGGTTTACCTAAGATACTGTAATGGAACTCAATTTGATAACCCTGTGTTCGAAGTTTTTTGCCGAACTTATCACATTAACTTCAAGAAGGCCTCAATAGCGTACCCCCAATGCAATGGGTAGGTAGAGGTTACCAACCGCACCTTGTTGGACGGTATTAAAAGGCGATTAGAGGAAAGACGTAAGTAGTGGGTCAAAGAACCCCCTCACGTTCTTTGGGCCTAAAAAACCTCATCAAGAACTCCAACGGGGGAGACTCCTTTCAAACTATCCTATGGAATGGAGGCGCTGGTCCCTGTGGAGGTATTGGCGGGATCGCTAAGGTCAACATGCTTCAATGAGATCCAAAACGAAGAAGGGCTTAGAGCAAATCTGGAGTTCATTGATGAAGTTTGAGAAGTAACCTTATACTGAAATGTTGCTTATCAAAAGAAAGTAGCCAATGTCGCATCCACCCAGCCAGTACCCTATCTGGCATACCCAAGTGTGTGATCCACAGCTCCGAGGATCAGTATTGAGGAAATCAACCTCCTACATTCACAATAATATAATCAAGAACAAGACTAAATCAAGGTTAACAATATTAATTAAGAGATCAAAACATTAACGATATACCATCAGAGTGCGGAAATGATACAAATATAATATAAGTCAAAATGTAGAGTGAGGTGGAATATTACTCCACGAATACAATGGAAATGTAGTTCAAAGATCAAAAGAAAGATTACAACTGGTTCCAAAAGAAAGAAAGAAGTAATCTAACTAAACTAGAGTTTCTTCTACTTTATAGAGGATGTCTTCATAGACATAAACTTTAGAGGCTAAGCACGGTCGCTTCCACTCCAAGGCAAGGCTAATCCTGGTATGCAACATTATCACATAGGGGATCTTCACCGTAATCTTCGTAATTGCTAACACCTTGAGTGTCATATGCTTCATCGGTTTGCGCTTCATCATACTAGCCATCATAGTCATATTCACCTTTAGAATAATCTAACAAAAGATGTTTGCACGAAAAGAGTGAGTTCAAAAGAACTTAGTAAGGCAAGTTATTCCAAAGCAACATAAATAACATGATAATAGAACATAGCATGATGCAATATGATATGAAGCAGACAATGCATATATGAAACTAACTCTATGTATGCTGGTATCTATAGGCAAACATGCTTTAAGCCATAGCACCATATTTCTTTTGGTAGGTCAGTCACTCTCCCTCAACCATCTTGGTATCTTGGGCTCTGCTGGAGTAGTTGGGTCTTGCATCTCTCTAGGACATTCCATGGCTGGGGTTTAGGTCACTACTCTCTCACATCACCATTGGTTTAAGTATTGGCGCATGTCAGGGTAAAGCCTAGCCAAATGCAAGTCTTCTACTTAGTTATATCAACTTAGATCCGACGATCCTTTCCGGTATCTATTGCTTGTATCTCAAGATGTTATACAAGTGTACATATCGCAATCAAGTAGTAAATAATAAGTACGATATCGATCCCTCGGAGAATTATATCTTTAACTTTCAATGTAAAAATAAAACTGATTTAAACAAGATTGATTTGTGATTGAAGAACTAAATAATCAAATAACAGGTAATTAAATTAAAGAACTGAAATGAAAATGAGCAATAGAAGGAACTTAGTGAGTGTAAAAAGTGTTGGGAATCAATTTCCCTTCCCTTGAATTTCTAATGCAAGTACTATAGTAATACTACAGTCGAAAATATATCAAGAACCTGGAATGAAATGGCATAATGGTATTTTCCAATACACATATGCTTTAGCACCCTAAATCAACATCTGCATATTCCTATGAAGAAATGAAATACGAATGCAATTTAAACCCAATCCCAATCATGGCAATGTGAGGTAATTGAGTATTCCTACCTAACCTACTAATTAACTCAATCTAATTAAAGATTAAACTAACCCACACCATTCAACAAGCATCTAGATTCAATTAACTTTTCAATTAACTAAATCATAGCAATCGTTCATGAAAGATCAATCAAGAAACGAAATTAATCAATATATAACATGCTGAATTCATTGACAATAAATTGTATTGCAGTAAAACTAAAGAACACTTGATAGCTACATCTCAAATTCAAGTTTAGGTACTATTATCATCCCAACACAGCACAAATTTAGCCCATAACAGAAATCAAATACACAGAAATAGATATAGTTATCATTAAGTTAGAAAATAAGAAGATAAGGTTATAAAACTGAAAGAAACTAAGAGCTGCAATGTTTCCACATGAACTCCAGTCTTCTCTATAGCAGCTCCCTTCTCCAACAGCTCTCCCTACTTCCGCACGAGTCTAGCTCCTCTTCCGTGTCTTTTGTTCTGCCTCCTCCTCTTTTCTCCCCTTAGCCTCTTCTCTCTTTCTTCCATAAATGCATTCAATCATTAGGGTAGAACCTGCCGTAGGATTAGACATTCCTCCTGAGATCAAGGGCTGAGAACAATCATGTATTTACAAGAGTAACGTCCTCTTTAGTTAGCCCCTTCTGGTCATTTCCACTTGAATTGGATCTGAGAATATTATGCTTCGTAATGCTACAACAAACTTTACAGCAAAATTAGATAACAGGTTCTTCTTCTATTATGGATCTTCACCTACATTTTTCAAGAGAAAGAGAATTAATCAAATTCATCCACTAAACTGAAGAGAAATTCATGCAAGAATGACAATAATGACCTTTTCAAGATGCAACATGTTAAGACTCAATAAAACAACAACTAATGACTACTAACACTAAAACAAAGATAAAATACTTCTAAATCAAGCCATCTCAAGTATAAAGTTACCAATCTTAACTCTATTTCATAGAGTTATCACACCCCCAAACTTAAGACATTGCTTGACCTCAAGCAATAATGAAAAATGAAAACACAAACTAACTACTAATGAAAGCATTAAGAGAACAAAAGAAAATAAAAGCAAATAATCTGGCTTAATCATGCAATAGGATGGATGTTAGACAGAAGTTGCCTCTCAATCTTTTTCTAATTTTTCAGATCCAACACGTCTGGCCAATAACACTTAGATGTCATACTTTACTCATAAGGATGCCCTTAAGTGTGTGTGTGAAAGTTAAGAATCTTGCCCCAAATTACCCTAGTTCAGCTGAATCATGGTCCTCAAGTTAGTTCATTGATCTCATATGTTGACCAAATGATGGCCTCTCCACTAATTAGAGACCCATATCCTTTTACACCCCAAAAACTTGTTCACACTATTTTGAGTATTTGACCCCCAAACTTATTCTTTATGAACCTTTTTTTTTTTTTTTTTTTTACATATGCTACCGTTCTCATCTTGCCTTTTTACACGAACATCACTCATTTGTGATGAAGATATCTGTTTACTCAACAAGATCGCAAACAAGAGTGCCTTTGCATGCTCATATTTCGGGCCACTGTTGGCGTCAAAAGTACACATGGGTTACATGCATAGTTCTGGTTACTAGGCAGCCCAAATCAGTGGAGCATTATTCTTCTCGCTCTTGTTTTTTTAATTTTTTTTTTTATATATATGTGCTCATATTCCAGGCCACTGTTGACGTAAAAAATACACATGGGTTACATGCATATTCTTGGATACTAGGCAGCCCAAAACAGCAGAGCATTATTCTTGTGGGGTAAGGGAGGGGGTCAAACCTTAGCCAACGTACAATGCACAAAAATTCTTGAAAACACTCAAATGGGGACCCCTAATGTGTAAGTCTCAAGGCTTTCATTCAACCAATTCTAAAATCCTAAACTTTCACATTGGTCCAACTGTTCCCAGGTTCTCCAGAGCTTGAAACCTCATTTGGTGTTCAATGATATGACACTACAAAAATGAGTAAATGTAGACATCATAACAATATAGCAGACTTGTGCTAAGATCTCCAACAAAATCAGATTAAGAAGCACTGACATTCTCATTAACTAACAACCATCCAAATCACATACTAGCACAGATTGAATACACAAAACATTTTCAAAACAAATATCTACAGACATTGCTTCGGCCTCAAACAACAAAACAAACAACCAATAAAATGACTTAACAATAAACAATCTAACAAGACCCTGACTCTAGAATGCTGGACAACAACTCAAAAATTAACAACTAGATCAAAAGATTCAGCATCTAAAGTGAACCACAACAGAAAGTTAAAAACAATAAAGAAACTAAGAACATCTATAAAAGAAAGATGACAAGATGACATATGCAATGATTGGAATCAGGACCAAGCATACCCCCAAACTTAAGATGAGCAGTGTCCTCATAGCAAAAGAAAGAAAAATAAAGTAAGGACACACACAAAAAAAAAAAAAAAAAAAAAAAAAAGAAGAAGAAGAAGAAGAAGAGAGAGAACAAAGCTGCATCCTCATCTTCATCATCTGGAATGTAGTTCCCTAGGGTGCCACAAGGAGGAGCAAGGATTTGGGTGGGAAAAGCGGGGAAAGATGTGAACCGGGTGCTGTTCATCCTCAAATTAGACTCAAGTGTGTGGTCACGGGCAGCCACATAAGACAAATAATCCGTGAGGATGTCACGAGTGATTTGATGTTCCAGCATAATGTGACATTATGTGACTTCCATTTTATTGATGCGTTGTTCCAGTTGAGTGTAAAGAGAGGGTGAAGCGCCAGGGGTGGAAGAAGTGGGTGGAATGGCCTTGGCAGGAGCAGGAGGTGGTGCATTGGAGGTGGGAGCAAGAGCAGGAGTAAGCATGCGAGTGATGATGTAACATGTAATGGCACCTTTGTTAGGTGTACGGGCATCAGAATCCTGCACAGGAACATTGTTAGCCAAACACAAAGCAGTAATTAAAGACGGAAAGGCTAAACTACCACCCTGCCTAGCGGCACAAGCACAGATGGCCTCATGAATGCAGCGAGCCACATTAATCCGATGCCCTTCCAAAATAGAGTGTAGGACCAAAGCTCTATCCACTGAAACAGTTTGGATATGCATGGAGGGCATTAAGCAGGTCTGTAAGAAGTGGTACCATATTTTGGCCGCTGGTTTCAAGGACTGGCGGGCGAAAGTTAATGCACCTTGGGGGGATACAGACCATTCTGTGCCAGGAGAACATAAATCAGGGAGAATATTATGCTAGGCAGTAGGGTCTGCCGAAGCAAGATGGGCATTGTGCTCATCCTCTACATTCTCCAAACCATAAAAGGCATTAAGGGTTTGACTATCTATAGGGACCTGAACCCTCCTAACAGACACTGGTCTTGAGATAGGGCAGTGAGATTGGCATAAAATTCATAGACAAGGGATGGAATGTATGCACCAGGATGGGTGCAAAATTGTTCCCATTTATGCCCAGCTATGATAGACGTGATGAATGGAAAGTCTTGTGCCTCAGTGGGATTTAATTTAAACCCCTTCTCCTAAAAAATATTCTTGTTGGAGATGGATGTGAAGCGGGCCTCAGCCGTGGGAGAGTCAAAAATAGGGGGAGCCAGGGAAGCACTAGAACTAGGGTCAGATCTGCTCTTATTCTTAGGGGCCATTACTAAGGGAATACAAGTGGCTGGTGCAAAGCACAGAAAAACACAATGAAATAAACACACAACCAAAGACAGGGATGAACAAACAAGCACAAACACGACAGGCTAAACAAAGTTATAAGACTATAGAAAATAACTACAACGAACAAACAAACACAAGGAATATAGGGATTAGAGGGGAAACAACAACACTGAGATAAAAACAAATGAGAACACAAAGAAACAGAGAAGAACAATTAAAAATAAATTTTTTTTTTCCGCAAGTGGTGTTGGTTCCAAAACACAACCTAAAACAAACAAAAAAGTGCACAACGCCTAATGAAAACAAACAAAAAAAAAAAAACTAAGACAAAACAAGAACAAACACACCAACCACAAAAAAAAAAAATGAACAGAGAGAAGACGACACAAACACAGCAAACATAAAGTTCAAAAATATGGAATGAACGAAAAGAGATGGGGAGAACACTTAGCTGATGTGGTGTAGTGAAGATGGAGCGTAGAAACACACAAAACTTGCAAGAAGCCTAGCACAGCACCAGTAGACCACAGGGAAGTGAAGCGACGGTAGAATGGGGAAAAAAGTTAGGGTTTTGGTGGGATAGGGATGATCGGTGAAGAAGGAAGCACAAGGGTGGGTGAATGTAGGTAAGAGGGTGCAAATGGAGGTGGAAATTTGTTGGAGAAAGCAGAGGAGGAAAGAGGCGATGCAAAGGAGTTGTAGTGGAGACGACAAAGGTGCCGTTAGGTTTTTGGGTGTTTTGATTTTTGGTGGATTTTGGTTTTGAAAAAGATGGGTTTAATGGGTTTGGGTCAGTATTGGTTTAAGATGGTTGAAAAATGGGTTTGAGTCAGTATGGGTCAACAATGGTTTAAGAGGGGTTTAGAAGTGTGGAAACTATGGGTTGGTTGGGTCCGAGGTTAAACGGGGTCAGGTGAGTGGGTTTAACCATGCTGTGGAGTTGCTGCAACATTGTTGTGGTAATGAACACAAAATGCTATTTGTAACAGAGAATGCAAGACCCGTAGCTAGATGATAAAAGTTTGTTGTGGCGTTGCTGCAGCATTGTTGTGACAACGAACACATAATACAATTTGTAGCAGAGGATGCAAGACCTGTAGCTACTGAACAAAACTTTGTTGCAGCAAGGCTGTAGCAAAGATAGTGAATTCTCCTGGGTACTGACCCATGCTCTGTTCAGCAGTTGGGTTTACTGCCCAATTTGGTAAAACAACCACTCAATCTCTTTGTGTTTTCCACACTCCCTGCACATCAAAAATACATGTCATCAAGTCATCTTTCAGTTTTATGATCAAGTGAAGAGTAAGAAAAAAAATTGTAAACTACCCACAAACTTTATTAAGCACCTAATTAACTAATGACCAACAACTGTACTAAAAATAATGAAATTGGGTGGCCTCCCTTTTTTTTAAGCATCTTGAAGGTTGATTGAAGATTTGTTACGCTCCAATGGTGCACCCCAATAATAATGCTTGATCCGTTGCCCATTGACTAGAAATTTCCTGTTAGAGCTGCCCTCTTGCAATTCCACTGCTCCATGTGGAAATACTGTCACTATTGTAAATGGACCTGACCATATGGATTTCAGCTTTTCTGGGAATAGTTTATGTCTTGAGTTGAACAGTAGAACTTGCTGGCCTGGTTCAAATACCCTATTCAAGATTTTTTTATCATGTCATTTCTTAACTTTCTCCTTATAGAGCTTGGCATTCTCATATGCTTGAAGCCTAAACTCATCAAGTTGATGGAGTTGTAGCATTCACTTTTCACCAGCCAAAGTAGATTCAAGATTGAATTTCTTAATTGCCCAGTATGCCTTATGCTCTAGTTCCAAGGGTAGATGGCAAGCCTTTTCAAATACTAGTTGATATGGTGACATTCCAAAGGGAATTTTGTAAGCAGCTCGGTAAGCCCAAAGGGAGTCATCTAACCTGATAGACCAATCCTTCCTTGTAGAGCAGACTATTTTCTCCAAAATCAACTTGATTTCCTATTAGAAACTTCAGCTTAACCATTTGTTTGGGGATGATAGATTAAGGCAACCTTGTGACGAACTCCATACTTAGACAATAAAGCTCCAAGATACTTGTTGCAAAAATGTGAACCTTCATCACTGATTATGGCTTTTGGTGTACCAAATCTGGTGAAAATGTTCTTCTTCATGAATTGAATAACTACCTTGACATCATTAGTTTGACAAGCAACAGCCTCCACCCACTTGGATACATAGTACACTGCAACTAGGATGTAAAGATTGCCATATGAAGATCCAAGATATTGGTTAAGGGCATTTCATTCCTTTTAGAGATGTTTCCCACTCTTTGACATCTGTCACATTTTTGAATGAATTGATAGGCATCTTTGAACATACTTGGCCAATAAAACCCCGATTGCAAGACCTTTGCAGCAGTCCTATCACCTTGATAATGTCCACCATATGGGGAGTCATGGCATTTCCTCAACTCACCCTCTACTTCTATCTCAGGGATACAACGCCTCAATATCTGATCTGCACATAACTTGAATAAGAATGATTCATCCCATAAATACCTTTTAACCTCATGTAAAAATTTCTTCTTTTGTTGAGTAGGCATCATAGGAGGTAGAAGTCCACTGGCTAAATAATTAGCAAAATTAGCATACCAAGGTGTTTGTGAAAGGGACACAACAAAGAGTTGTTTATCAGGGAAGACTTCTTTAATTTCAAATTCAGCTGCTTGGTTTGGATTTTCCAACCTAGACAGATGGTCACCACTTGATTCTCAGTCCCCTTCCTAACTCTTATCTCCAAATTGAACTCTTGAAGCAATAGGATCCATATAATCAGCCTTGGTTTAGCATCCTTCTTTTGTACCAAATATTTTATAGTTGAATGATCTGTGAATACAATAACCTTTTCTCCCACTAGATAAGCTCTAAATTTGTCAAATGCAAACACAACTGCCAAGAGTTCTTTTTCAGTGACAGTATAATTCAATTGTGCTCCCGATAGGGTCTGACTAGCATAATAGATTGAATGGAATACCTTATTCTTGTGCTTTCCCAAAACTGCTCCTATAGCCCAATCACTAGCATCATACATGACCTCAAAGGGAATAGACCAATCCGGTGCTACAATGATTGGTGTAGAGATTAGCTTTTTCTTTAACTCTAAAAATGTTGTCATACATGCTTCATCAAAGCTGAACTGACTCTCTTTATCAACCAAGCTACACAATGGTTTAGCTATTTGCGAAAAGTCTTTTATGAACCTTCTATAAAACCCAGCATGGCCAAGAAAACTTCTAATCCCTTTCACATTTGATGGTGGTGGAAATTTTTCTATGATAACAACCTTGGCTTTATCAACTTCTAGATCATGTTTGGAAACCTTATGTCCAAGAACAATCCCTTCTTTAACCATAAAATGACATTTTTCCCAGTTGATGACTAAATTGGTTTCCTCACATCTCTGTAGAATTTTTGCCAAGTTAATGAGGCATTCAACATATGTTTCTCCAAAAACTGAAAAATCATCCATAAATACCTCAACAAATTTTTCCACCATATCAGTGAAAATGGCCATCATACACCTTTGGAAAGTGGCAGGGGCATTACATAGACCAAATAGCATTCTTCTAAAGGCAAAGGTACCATAAGGACAAGTGAAAGTGTTCTTATGTTGATCTTCAGGAGCAATGGCTATTTGATTGTAACCTGAGTATCCATCTAAGAAGCAATAATACTCTTTTCCAGGCAATCTATCAAGCATTTGATCAATGAAGGGCAGAGGGAAATGATCTTTCCTTGTAGCCTTGTTGAGCTTTCTATAGTCCATACATATTCTCTACCCATTCACTATCGTTGTAGGTATCGGCTCCTTGTTATCATTCTCCACAACTGTCATCCCTCCTTTCTTGGGGAAACATTGTACTAGACTCACCCACTTGATGTCTGAAATTGGATACACAACCCCAGCATCTAACCATTCAATGATTTCCTTTTTTACCACTTCATGATTGGATTCAGCCTCCTTTGATGCTCCACAGAATTATTACAGCAGTCTTCCAGCAGAATTTATGCATGCATATTGATGGGATGATTCCCTTGATATTTGATCTGGTCCATTCTAATGCTTTGCTGTATTTCTTCAGCACTTTAAGTAGTATATTTCTTGTTCTGCTGTTAGCACTGCTAAAATGATAACAGGGAATGTCTTGTCTTCACCCAAAATAGGCATACCTAAGGTGTTCTGGAAGAGGCTTCAATTCTAACACAGGGGTGGCTCTTCAATTGATGGCTTAGGGGATTTAGTTTCAAGCTCAGGTAATACAAGAGGTTCAAATCTACTCCCTCTCGATGTCTCAGCTGGTCTTGCATCTAACCAAGCCATGTAGCTACTTGCTTCATCACCTACTTGTGCAATTTTGGATGCCAATGAAAGCTCTAATGGATCTTTAATCTTCTTTGTCTCAACTTCTTCTAAAACCAGCTCTTCAATAACATCTACAATTGAGCATTGCTCTATCTCATCTGGAGATTTCATTGTCTGGAGAACATTGAAAGTGACTTGCTCTCCATTTACCCTCATAGTCAATTCTCCTTTATGCACATCAATCAATGTCTTTCCAGTTGCCAAGAAGGGTTTTCCAAGAATGATGGGCACATCTCTATCAGCTTCAAAATCAAGAACAATGAAATCAGAAGGGAAGATAAACTTATCAAGTCTTACCAACACATCTTCAATTTTTCATTCGGGATGAACGAAAGATCTATCACCACTGAAGTGTTGCCCGTAGTTGGCCTTGCTTCTCCTACACCAAGCTTCTTGAAGATTGACATTGGCATAAGGTTAATGCTTGCTCCAAGATCACAAAAGGATCTCCCAATATAATTATCTCCAATACAACAAGGAATGGTGAAACTTCCGGGATCCTTTAATTTTTGAGGAAGCTTGTTCAGCAAGAAGGCACTACTCTCTTGTGTCATGGCTACTGTCTCAAACTCTCAAAATCTCTTTTTCTTAGAAAGGATGTCTTTCATGAATTTCACATAATTTGGCATTTGTTCAAGTGCTTCTACCAATGATATATTGATGTGGAGCTCCTTCAAAACATCCAAGAATTTCTTGAATTGATGGTCTTGCTGCTGCTTATGAAATCTTTGAGGAAAAGGGGTGGTTTATAACTTAGTTTTTCTGGAGAACTTTGTTGCAATGGTACTGTAGCCATGGGTTCAACACTCTGTTTTGCAGAATCAAATTGTTCCTTTTGAACAACAACTGGATCTTCTTTCTCCCTTTCTTCTTGGATAGAAATAGGTCCCTTCTGTTAGCTACACTTTAAATGAGGTGGCTCTAGAGGTTTTCCACTAATGAAATAACTTTGCAATGCTCTTTGCCTTCACGCCTAGGATTTTCTATATCACTTGGCAATGATCCTTGAGGTCGATTGTTTAAAGCATTAGCCAACTGTCCTACTTGATTTTTCAGATTCCTCAATGAAGATGCTTGACTCTGAATAATTGCACCATTCTTTGCCATATACTCCTTCAATAGAAGCTCTATTAATGAAGAAGGTTCCATATGCTGAGTCTTCACTTGCTTTTGAGCACTTGGAAGCTGATAAGGTCGAGTTGGGATAGAAGATGGGCCTACATCTGTCCTTGAGCATTCCAAGAGAAGTTAGGGTGTTGCCTCCAACCAGGATTATAGGTGTTGGAATATGGGTTATTAGCTTTGCTGAAATTACCAACATAGTAGGCTGATTCTGGGTTAGATGGATAACTATCAAAGGCATGCTCCCCACTACAATTTGTACACGAGACTGCTGTATTTTGTTGAGTTTGTACAGTTGTAGCCTGGTTTATAGATTTTAACACACTAGTTAAGGATGACATTTATGCAGTTAAAGCTGTCACTGCATCCAACTCATAAATCCTTGCCACTCTTTTATTTGCAGCACCTCTTTCAGCTGGCCATTGGTAGTTGTTGTTGGCCATTCTCTTCAAAATCTCATAAGCTTCATTGCAAGACTTTGCCAATATAGCCCCATTTTGTTGATGCATCTACTATGGAGTGAGTTTGTCCACTTAAACCATTATAGAAAGTCTCCATTTGAATCCAATGAGGAATGCCATGATGAGGACATTTACGCAAGAGCTCCTTAAATCTTTCACATGCCTCATGCAAAGATTCACTATGCAGTTGTTGAAAACCAATGATATCATTTCTGAGCTTGGCATTTTTTGTTGGAGGGAAGTACTTCATGAAACTTCTCTACTAAATCATTCCATGTGGCTGTTGATTGTGGAGGTAAGGAGTTCAACCATGCTCTTGCTCCATCCTGCAATGAGTAAGGGAATAGCTTCAATCTCAAGGCTTCTTCAGTTGCTCTAGGTATCTTGAAAAAATCACTTATTTCCATGAAGAGTCTAAGATGGAGATGAGGATCTTCTGTTGGCATCCCACTAAACTGTCCTACAATTTGTAGCATTTGGAACATGATAGGTTTAAGTTCAAAATGTAATGCTTGGATTTCTGGCCTTACTATACTTGGATTCAGCTCATGCAACATTGGAACAACATATGCTCTAATGGCCCTATCTTTATCATCACCCTCAGCTGCCATATTATTCTCATTATTATTCAACCCATTTCTCACGGCTTCAGCCATTGTTTGACCTGCTGCTAAACCTTGCTGCTCCTTTCTTCCAGACTGAAATGTCCTTTCAGATTTCAAAGTCAAAGGGTATCAACTCTTGATCAGGTAGCGGATTCATACAAGGGTAAAAGCACCTGGGAATAAAAGAAAACTAATATCAAAGTAAAGAAATTTCAGTAGATAAAACAAGAAATTACTTCTACACTAATTATCAATGACAAAATTCCCCAGCAACGGCGCCAAAAACTTGTTGCTTTTATCTCAAGATGTTATGCAAGTGTACATATCGCAATCAAGTAGTAAATAATAAGTACAATATCGATCCCTCGGAGAATTATATCTTTAACTTTCAATGTAAAAGTAAAACTGATTTAAACAAGATTAATAAGATTGATTTGTCATTGAAGAACTAAATAATCAAATAACAGGTAATTAAACTAAAGAACTGAAATGAGAATGAGCAATAGAAGGAACTTAGTGAGTGAAAAGAGTGTTGGGAATCAATTTCCCTCCCCTTGAATTTCTAATGCAAATACTATATTAATACTACAGCCCAAAATATATCAAGAACATGTAATGAAATGGAATAATGGTATTTTCCAATACACATATGCTTTAGCACCCTAAATCAACATCTGCATATTCCTATGAAGAAATGATATACGAATACAATTTAAACCTAATCCCAATTATGACAATGTGACATAATTGAGTATTCCTATCCAACCTACTAATTAACTCAATCTAATTAAAGATTAAACTAACCCACACCATTCAACAAGCATATAGATTCAATTAACTAAATCATAGCAATCGTTCATGAAAGATCAATCAAGAAACGAAATTAATCAATATATAACATGCTGAATTCATTGACAATAAAATGTATTGCAGTAAAACTAAAGAACACTTCATAGATACATCTCAAATTCAGGTTTAGGTACTATTATCATCCCAACACAGCACAAATTTAGCCCATAACAGAAATCAAATACACAAAAATAGATATAGTTATCATTAAGCTAGAAAATAAGAAGATAGAGTCATAAAACTGAAAGAAACTAAGAGCTGCAATGTTTCCACACGAACTCCAGTCTTCTCTATAGCACTCCCTTCTCCAACAGCTCTCCCTACTTCCGCACGAGTCCAGCTCCTCTTCCGTGTCTTCTATTCTGCCTCCTCCTCTTTTCTCCCCTTAGCCTCTTCTCTCTTTCTTCCATAAATGCATTCAATCATTAGGGTAGAACCTAGCCGTAGGATTAGAACATTCCTCCTGAGATCAAGGGCTGAGAACAATCAGGTATTTACAAGAGTAACGTCCTCTTTAGTTAGCCCCTTTTGGTCATTTCCACTTGAATTGGATCTGAGAATATTATGCTTCGTAATGCTGCAGCAAACTATATAGTAAAGTTAAATGACAGGTTCTTCTTCTATTATGGATCTTCACCTACATTTTTCAAGAGAAAGAGAATTAATCAAATTCATCCACTAAACTGAAGAGAAATTCATGCAAGAATGACAATAATGACCTTTACAGGATGCAACATGTTAAGACTCAATAAAACAACAACTAATGACTACTAACACTAAAACAACGATAAAATACTTCTAAATCAAGCCATCTCAAGTATAAAGTTACCAATCTTAACTCTATTTCATAGAGTTATTAGTATCCTTCACACTAGAGTCAGTATATTCCCAGACTATAGACTCATTAACCCTATTGGTCATTCACAAATAGCCCACGGGAAGCTCTCATATCCTCTCATGGGTTGGTTACCAGTCTTGAACGCCCATGGGCCCAAGTCTACTAAATGAGACCCTACCAACAAATGGCCCCCACAATGTGATTCATGTCCTCTCATGGGTTGGCTACCGGTCTTGAGTGCCTACAAATCCCCATTGTTGCCACGGGTCATTCGGTCTCAATACCATTCCGAATCGGGTCTGATATAATAAGGACATCTTAGCTGAACGCTGCTAGACAAGCCCTAGGTATGATGACCAATGATTCGGGAAAGTGTCAAAAGGTACCATCGAAAATATCCCATACTATTCCCACTGATGTCCAAGGACAGGAACGTCAAAGGACATTCCCCAATCCCAAATCATACCTAATCAGTTATATGCCAATTCAGTCACAACATACATAACTAATATTTCATCATACAGGAGAGTATGTAAAGGCATGCTTAATTTATTAAACAACATACATGAGTAAACATTCATATATACTTGAATAATGAAAGAGAAAACATAAGTAAGGTGCTACTGTACTTATAGCAGTACATCATAATTAGAAAGTACAATATTAGTAGCGAATCTAAGAGTTTTCGAAATTAGAAACTAAAATACACGCAATCTATGTTATTATGGATATAAATGTCCTTACCTTATTTAGAACTGAAGATATTCCGGAGGTACAAGAGATCAAGTCCAAAGTTAGCAAATAAACCCTAGACAAGCATTAAACAATCATTAAGAAAGAGTCCTAAAAGAATAGACGTCAAACGGATCAAGACGGACGAAGAAATCCCTTGCTGTCATCCTGGGTAGATTGGCTGGGTTGATTGGTTCAGTCGACCCGAGGCAGTCGACCCAACACAGTACGTAGCAGAAAATAGACTTTTGATCCGAAACTCATTCTACATGATTCTAATCACTATGAAACTTGGAGGGAATCACCACAACAGTAGTCTAAAGCTATCTAACAGAGATTAGACACTAAACAATGATCAAAACCAATACTTACTAATTTAGAATCATGACTTTCTAATATGATCAAAATATGGCTTGCAAGCATGGGTTCAAAGGAGGAACATGGATTCATTCAGGAGGTATATCAATAGTAGAATATGCATGAATCCATATGAATAGAGATCAGATATGTTAGAGAAAACGATTTGAAAGAATAATCAAGGCTTCATGAAGAATCATATGAAATCATAGCTTATACTAAACATAATGATCATTGGAATGAATGGAAGTTCATTTTCATCTTAAGACAATAGATGAGGTGTTTGCAAGGATGCAATACCTTCTTTATCATCTCAGTATAGAGAATAGATCATAGTAATAGTAAGAGTAAATCAGTATCAAGTAAGAGATGTTACTAACCTTTGATTGAAGAAACAAGAGAGAGAGCTTAAGAATGGAGAGTAGATATTCTTCCACACTAATGGAGGCTTTGAGAGGAGTTCCCTTCGTTCTCTAGGTGTTTTGGAAGCAAGAACAACTAAAAATACAAAGTCCTATATAAATATATCAACACAGACCTAAACAGAAGATCCTAGACAGATTCTGTCTGTCCGGGTCGATTGACCCAGTCGACCTAAGCAGTTGACCCAGGTGGTAGTTGGGTCTTGCATCCCTCTTGGACATTCCATGGTTGGGGTTTAGGTCACCTCTCTCTCACATCACCATTTGGTCTAAGTATTGGCGCATGTCAAGGTAAAGCCTAGCCAAATGCAAGTCATCTACTTGATTATATCAATTCAGATCCAGATACGTCCATTCCTCGCCCCTGGCGATCCTTTCTGATATCCTTCACCTAGAGTCAGCATAGTCCCAAAATACGGACTCATCAACCCTATTGGTCATCCACAAGTAGTAGACGGGAAGCTCTCATGTCCCCTCACGGATTGGCTACCGGTCTTAAGTGTCCATGAGCCCAAGTCTACTAAATGCAACCCTACCAATGAATGGTCCCCACAATGTGATTTATGTCCTCCCATGGATTGGCTACCGGTCTTGAGCACCCATAAATCCCCATTGCTACCACGTGTCGTTCGGTCTCACTACCCTCTGAATCGGGTTTGATATAACAAGGAATCCTAGCCAAACACTGCTAGACAAATCCTAGGTATGACAACCAATAATTCGGGAAAGTGTCAAAGGGCACCATCGGAAATATTCCATACTATTCCCACTGGTGTCCAAGGACAGAAATGTCAAAAGGACATTCCCCAATCCCAAATCATACATAATCAATCACATTCCCAATTCAGTCATATCACACACAATTGATATCTCATCAAAATGAAAGAGTATATAAAGACAAGATCAAATGAATAAGCAACATACATGAGTAAGTATTCATACATGATCAAGTACATAAAGGAAATAAGAAAATATGATCCTATTGTACTTACAACATTCATATCATAATAGAAACTACAACATCAATAGCAAATATAAGTGGTTCCCAATTTAGAAACTAAGATTCATGCAATCTATGTTAATATGGTAATAATTGTCCTTACCATAAATAGATTATAAGATATTCCGGACGGACAAGAGGATGAATCCAAAGTTAGCAAACAAACCCTAGAATAGCATCATACAGTCATTAAGAAGCACTATTAAAAGAATAAGCATCAAACGAATCAAAACGAACGAAGAAATCCCATTCTGTTATGCCGGGTTGATTGGTCCAATCGACCTAGGCAATTTGCCTACTGAATAGTACGAGGCAAAAATCAGATTTTTGGTCCGAAACCTATCCTACATAATCCAGAATGCTACGAAACTTGGAGGGAATGTCTAACACAATAAACTAAGACTATCTAGCATATGTTAGACATCAAACGGCGATAAAAACCAATACTTTCTAATTTAGAATCATACTTTCTAATTTGGTAGAAAACATAATTTTTATTGAAAACATGCTATGAATGAAAGAGATGAACTAGATATGATGAGATCTCATTCTAGTATATGAATACGGTAAATCAAGTATATGAATAATCATGGAGAAGCATCTATAATGCTAGAAGAAATCAACGTAAGAATATGATCATAGTTTTAAGAAGAAATCATAAGAATCATGTTGAGAATGAATATGAAGATCATAGCATAGAGAATGAAAAGAGATTGTAGAAGATATGATTGCAAAGATGCAACATCTTCTTCATAATCTCAGTTCAGAGAAGAGAATGATCATAGTAATAATGAATCAATAACATATTAGAGTGAATACTAACCTTTGATCGAAGAACAAGAGAGAGACCTTGAATGTTGCAAGGTTTGATCTTCTTCAACACTCTTGGAGGCTTGGAGAGGAGTTCCTTTCGTTCTCTAAGTGTTTGGGAGGCTAGGGATACTAAAAATACGAAGTCTTATGGTATAACCCTATTTAGAAGATTCTGCTCGAATTCAGTATCCTTGGGTCGATTGGCTGGGTAGACTGACCCAGTCGACCCAGGTTATCAGCAAACCCTGAATCAGGGATTTGAGGGCCTTTCTCTTATCAGAATCAAATGAAACTATAAACACATAAACTATAACTTACCTAGCATGGAAAAATGCCTTCAAACCATATCTAACCGAGCTCTAAGGTCATCAACCAATCTTCTCTTCATCAAGGTGTAGTCTGTTTTCCAAATCCAACAAGGTCTTCAAGTATGGAGCATCATCGTCAAACTCCATGGGTTTGGAGTCGAACACAATGTCTTCTACTGATATGGCCGATAGTTGACTTTCACTTCTACTTCGGGTCTTCGAACCTACAAACATAAGAGTATCCAGGTTAAGGTTAGGGCCAGGTTTCACACATTTACTCCTCTAGGAATGATTCACAGTTTCTTCTTCAAGGACTGACTTAATCATTGGAGGTGGCTCCCCGTCCCGAGAGGCAGCCCACTCTTACCTCTCTCTTGATTGCAGGAAAACCAGATCTGAAGTGAACTTGAACCAGTATGAGGAAGATCGATTTTCCCACAACACTCCTCTACGTTCAAAGCTTGATTTTTCTCAGCCATTGTTGTCTTTGCGACTTTGCAGAGAATGGGAGCTAAGAGGAAGATGAACGAGTTAGAATTGGAATGGTAAAGATAAACCATAAAAGGAAGGCGTGAGTGGGGTATTTATTCAGGATCCCATGTACCTCGATTGTGTGATACTTCATTCCTCCCCAATGAATTAAATATTTGAATTTTAAACAAAAGTGGTTGGAAATGAAAGAGATCTTAGGGAATGGGCACGTGAAAAATTAATTTCAATTAGAAAGTGATGTCAATCAAACAGTGTCATGACCCCAATTTTTTTAAGACTTGGCGGGACCCACATTACAAGCACCAAACCAGGGCACATGATAGTTCTTCTTAATATAAACATGTTAGGAGGAGGAAGAAGGAAAAAAAACACACACACACAACTAAGCATATCGAAGGATCAAGATTTCAAAACATATAACATGTTTGATAGTTTGACTCATATACATTGTATACAGTCTATAGTCCTGTATAACTTATGTTTGAGTTTTCACGCGGTACCTAGTTAAATACATACAACCACAAGGGAAATATATATATATATATATATATATATATATATATATATATATATATATATATATATATATATATATATATATATATATATATATATATATATAAAATCAGTTTAACAAAACATCACTTGTAAAAAGAAATCTCCATACTCTTCTTTAACTGTGTTATTGGGTGGCAACACCCTTGTTCTTGTCATGTATTTGGGGACCTGTCAACATTTACAATGATGAGTTTTGCAAGCTCAATAAGAGATAGTCAACCATGTAAATAAACTAGATAAATCATCGTGCATCCATTACCACACCAAAGTATCGTAACATAAAATTACTTTCAATACTTCTTCATACACATTTTAGTGTTTTTTTCTTTTCTTTTTTTCAATTAACTCAAACCTAAGCTCTTCCCGTAGAGAGGACATGTTCAATCTAAACCACACAAGTGGCATTAGCCTCAATCTCAGTCTTAGATGTCCTCATGAGGAGATTCCCTTTTCAGTCTCATGGCGCGAGGCTAGGTGTTCTCCATAGGCGGCTATCACTGGTATGGCTTTTTTTTTCCCCCCAAACTTCCACTAAAATACCAGGATTTATATAAGTCATGCTCAAGCTCATGAACATTTTATTATTATTATTATTTTTTTTATTCTGGTTATTTTCTCCCTTTTTATGTTCAGTTTCAACGGTGCATTACTATACTTCTTTCATTTCTATGTACGTCTTTCATTTCAATTATCATATAGTCTTGTTTGAGTAGGGCATGGCACAATTCATGCAATCATCTATATAATCCCATCATCATTTAAATAAAAAGACACGCAAATTTTAAATTTACCAAGTATTCACAATGAGTATTGTTTGTCATTTCTAGTTTAACAGTTTAGGGATATTATCAACATTTTCATTCAAGTATTGTAGTCATCATTCAATAAACCATTCACAACCATGCTAGATTTATCTCATAAAAATAAACATAATGCACTCCTATGGATTGCACAAATGGAAGAAGTAAGAACTCATAATCAACAAGTAGATGTTACTCTATTTTTGAATGACACCATTCACTTCAAACAAACATGAATTGGTCAAATATCACTTAACTAAAAATTAGAGCACACAACACCCACTATATTTGGGGCAAAACTCTTGACCACCCACTATTGTCTCATATATTACATCGCACTCATAGTCAAAATTACAAGTTACCCATAGTTACATTTTCACTTAAGTGGATATGTAAAAAATGACCAAAATACCTTTACTTGCATTCAACTCATTTAAAATTGGAAATATAAATTACTAAATGTCCTTTGGGCAGTAAAATTACTTTAATGCCCTTGTGCCTTCACCTTGACTCACCAGCTTGACTCCCCTTCCCCTTCTCTGACTCCGACAATGGATGCACGATTTCCAAGCCCAACTTCTGTGAGATCACCACCAATATCAATTCTCTGTCATAGCTATTCTCTCTTCCTTTGCTCCTCTTCTTCTATTCCTCTCTTCTTCAATCTCACTCTTGGTTCACCAAAAAACGATGAGAACAAGAATGCTGAAAAGGGAATGACAGCATCAACTATATGGGCGACCTACAATATAATGGCTATGGCAGCATTCCTCTCTTCTTCAATCTCACTCTCGGTTCATAGGAAAATAATCTAAAGTTGTAATTGTTGTCTCTTTTAATACAAAATTTCCAGTGTTGCATATGGATGATGGTCTCCATTATTATGAGATAAGGAAAAAGAGTGAGAAGTAATTGCCATGTCTCCCAACAGGGTTTCGGTACCTGGCCCTAGTAATTGGGGGCATGACATTCCAAGCCAAGATAGCGGGTGCTTGAGGGTGGTATGATTTGGCAATGGAGTGCATGATGAGTAGAGACCTTGCATTTGAGGTAGGCAAATCCCTAACATGCACTAGTCCTATATCAATGGTCGTGCATTTTCTTTTCATATTTGATGATGGGTAGACGATGAGGATGATGAGAGTGGTGATGAGATGAGAGGAATGATGATGAGATAAAAGCATACCAAGATTCACTGGGACCACGGTCGTGGTGCATTTTCTTTTCATGGACTGAAAAGCCATCCTAGAGAATACTGGTATTTACAAAAGGCGTGGTGTAGTAGTTAGAGACCCGCATTGTAATACATGTTGAATAGTATACAGGGCTGCATATCATACATGTTGGATTTGATTGTTTCGCCTCAGAAGTTCGTTGGAACTCATCCCTTGGGAATGCTTTTCTTTTAGATGGCACTACACGACTTGAAATCATATTGATGGCAAAGGAAGCCTTCATGATTTTTTGGGGTGTGTATTCTCTAGATTTTTCCCTTAAAATATAATTGACAAATTATTAGGTACAAAAGATAAGAAATATCCTAAGATATATACATCCCACAATAAGAAGAAAAACAATAATAAAGAACGAGTCTTAGATTCCTTTTATTTTACCCAAAAAAGAAAAAAAAAGAGATTCCCATGATTAAAAGTAGCCCTACGAAAGCGTAAGACCTGTAGATCACTTGTTAATTGCAGCCTTCCATCGTTGTTCCCTGCAAATTAAATAAAATTAGATGCATCTACTTTTAGTTTCAATAGATTTTAAAAGATGGAAAAAAAAATTCTGAATCTGATATCATCAAAAGTTGTCCCTGTAATGGTTACTATTGCTTGGTTACAATTCGAGCAACAACCATTACACTGTTTAATGATTGTTTTGGTATTGATTTTTAGAATTGAAAATAAACGCTTTAAATTAACAACTAAAATCCTTTAAGTCATGGATGGTTAGGATAAACAAATATATTTTAGGTAATCCATATGAAATTTAAATAACCATTTGAATAAAAGAGGCCAAACTAACTAACGGGGTTGGTCCAAGTGGTAAGCAGCTTGGTCCGCTTAAGCAAGGTTCCGGTATCGAAATCTTGTGGATGTAAAAAATCCCCGTTAGGAGACTCACCCACCACAGCCAGGTGTGTGACCCGGGTCGAACACCGGATTAGTCAGGGCAAAGCCTTGGAAACCGGGATTGACAAAAAAAAAAAAAGAAAAGAGGCCAAACTAATACAAATATCATTAACATATAATTAGGGTTGCAACATGGCCGAATTGGGCCGGGCCTTTTTTAAATTTATTCCTAGACCTTTTTTTTTTTTTTTTTTTGGTAAGAATTTCCTAGACCTAAATGTTCATAAGTAAGCTCATTCACAGCTTGACCTTGATTTAGGGACTAATATTCTTAGACCTGAATGCTCCTGATCCTGAGTTTTGGTGGGCAAGCTCATCCTGTCAAGTTGTCTCTGATTGGGCAGGACAGGACAGGTTTGCCTTATTTCTGTCCTTGATTTTTCAAGTCCCTATATTTTATTAAAATAAAAATGAGATGCTTAATTGAAGAATCAAATCTAAACCCTTATTAATTTAAAGATAAAAATGGGAGAATTTACAAACTTCAAGATGACCCTGGTAAGATAATAGAAGAAGAAGAAGAAGAAACAAAAGAAAAGATTGAACTTTCATAATTGTAACCTTTGGTTAATTCTAAATAATTAGATATAAAAATTAAAGTTCTTATCTTTTATTAAAATAAAAATGAGATGCTCAATTTAAACAATCAAACTTTCCAGAATCTGAACCCTTATTAATTTAAAGATAAAAATCAGAGTATAAATCCAAACTTCCGAGACGTAGAAGAAGAAGAAAAAGAAGAAAGCAGAAAAGAAAAGATAGAACTTTCATAATTGTAACCTTTGATTAAATCTAAATAATTTGATATTAAAAAAAAAATTTAAGAAATGAAATAACTTCCAAGCTGCAATTGCTATCTTTCTTTTGTTTGATAAAAGTTGGGACTACTATCTATATACTTGTTCAAGTTAATATCTGATATGGAGAAATTATAACCGAACCTGGTTCAACCTTGGTTCGATCCTTGACTCCGGTCGGGACGAAAGGAATCGACTCGCTTCCGAGCAAGCCGGGTTCAGGAGATAGCTTGCTGAGGAAGTGATATGGAGAGTTTATGATCAGACCGGGTTCATATCTGGTCCGACCCTCGAGCCCGGTCGAGACGGAGAAAACCGAATCGCTCCCGAGCGAACCGGGTCAGGAAGATGGCTTGCTGAAGAAGAAAGCTTATTCGGCTGCAAGCGTGCCCTAATCTTACTTATGGATTAGGGTAATCACCCTGATGACAGCAGACTCGAATTGACGGCTGCGGCTAATCATCATCAAAGTGATAACTATCGCATAACCTAACGGTTATCTCAGGAGTCCTCTACTAGCCCAAACTAGTAGAAGTCTATTGCTCAACGGATCTCACTGATAAGATCCAACGACTACCCGAAGAAGGCTCGAGTGCATCCACCGAAGGAGATTCGAAGGTACACTCTATATAAACCCCACTACCATACAAGGTGAGGGACGGATCAATCGATCAAGAAGAATATTATCTGAGACTCAGGTTCAAATACATACTGATAGACCTAGACTATCAGCGATCTGCTATCTAGATCACCTTTCCCGTTTCTTCATTCATTAGCTCTGTGTTTCTAGCAGAGCCGTTTGTGATTAAGTTCATCAACTGACTAAGCCTTCGGAGGTGGACTCCCGACCCCAGCGGTCGGGCCACATCTGACGCTTTCGTTTTGCAGGACATCACGTGGAGATCCAAGGGCTGAGCAGATTTTGGACGCATCATTTGGCGCCGTCTGTGGGAAAGACTTGAAAAGCCATGGTGACTAGATCAGCAGCCACTGCACAACGCAATTCCGGTGTTCAGATACCTGGGGTGAATAATCCAAATATTCCCCAGGAAAGCCAAAATCCTATCGAAGTGGATGATGGCCGGGGAGGACGTAATCCTCCTCCTCCTAATACAATCCAAGATCAATTGGATCAGGTAAAAGTCCAACTTTTGGAGGTGAGCCAAGCACTCCGCATGCTCACTAGACGAGCGGTTTTACCACAAGAACCTGATCAACGCGATTCAGGGAGACGTGCTTTGCCACGTGACCAAAGAATGGCGGAAGACCGGAATGTTGATCAGAATTTCCGTGAAGGAGACCGAGGACTTCGGAGGATTGATGATCAACCGAGGCGAAGCGATCGGTTCGATAGACCGCAAGAGAGTACAACTGATTCAAACACAAGGTTGGATACGGGGGTAAGAACTCACTCACCCACTGTCAGAAGAACCGTTCGTGATGATCGAGCAGTTCGTGACGAGAGGCACGCTCGGGAAGGACGGGCTGTTCGTGATGATCGAGTAGCACGGGATGATCGTGTTAATCGAGGTCGTGATCATATTGCTGAAGATCACTCGACCCAGATTGGTCAAGAATTGGCCAACATCAATGAGAAATTAGGGCAGTTGGCTAAGGGAAGAATAACTGAGGATATTTACTCAGTCATTCGGAAGACTCCTTTTTCTGAGCCAATTGCGGGATATCGGTTTCCCCATAACTTCCGTTTGCCTACCTTCTCAACATTCGATGGCTCCCGGAGATCCAACAGCTCACATCGGCTATTACCAACGAGACCATGGCGTTTCGGGTAATTCTGATGAAATTTTATGCAGGGTTTTTGGTTCATCTTTAACTGGAGCGGCGCAAAAGTGGTTTTCGAACCTCCCCTCTGGAAGGATTGTAAACTTTGACGAATTGGCGCGCCAGTTCATAGGGCGATTTCAGAGTGGGATACAGGTCAAGAAAACGGAAGAAACCTTGTTTACTGTCAAACAAGGAAAGAACGAATCGATCAGAGAATTTCTAAAAAGATTCAACAAGGTGACGATGGAAAACTTGGATGAACAAGTAGCCAGAACCGCTCTATTCACAGGACTCACTAATCGGAAACTCCTGGAGTTATTACTACAGGATATACCCACGACTTATGCTGAGTTGGTACAGAGATGCCAGAGCGAGGCTGAAGTCATGGAGATTCTAGATGCGCGCCAAGGAGATAATAAAGTCTCCAATAAGGAACAACGAAGCTCTGAGCGAAAGGTAAGCCAAAGAAGAATGTTCGCGATCGGGTTGGAAAATCCCAGCCTTGGCGCCAAAGATCCCCCGGTAGAAGTGAGTACACTCCATTGAATGCTCCTCGGGCCGATATTCTGAATATCCTCAAAAGAAAAAATATTTTGAAGTGGCCGCCTAAAATTCTTTTGAAACCCGGAGAGCAGCAGGATCGGGAAAAGTATTGCCGATTCCACAAGGACTATGGTCATTATACGAATGACTGCCGTCATCTGAAGGCAGATATTGAGAGATTGATATCTCAGGGACATCTGGCCAATTTTGTTAGCAAGAGAAGGGAGGAGCCACGTGGGCCATGTGCGGCTGCTCCAAAGAGGGATCGTTCGGTTAGTTCAGAACGATCGAGGGAAGCCCCGAAGTCTAAAAAAGGCAAGGAGGTGATCGAAACTGCTACTCGGTCACCGATCCTTACCATCTTCGGGGGACCAGAGCCCGAATCACTCCGGAGTCTGAAAACAAAGTCCAAATTTGTTGGAGCTGGAGAGGCGCAGAAGCGGAAGAAGCTGAATGGTGAAGATTCTATCACCTTTAGCGAGGAAGACGAAAGAGACGTATGTTTACCTCATGATGATGCTATAGTCATCAAGGTAGAGGTTGCACGGCGGGAAGTGCATAGAGTTTTGATTGATACAGGGTCTGCAGCTGACCTAATTTCCTACGAAGTGTATCAAAAGTTGAAGGTGGATCAAGACTTGATGAAACCTTCATCCACACACCTATATGGTTTTGCTGGGTCATCTGCGGTGGCGGAAGGATCGGTTCAGTTGGATCTATCTATTGGAAGTTTTCCTAAGGAAACAACTGTCCGAATCAATTTTTTGGTGGTTCGAGAACTACCAGCCTATAATATGATTCTCGGGCGACCATCTTTATCCATCATATGTGCTATTGTTTCGACAAAACACCTGAAGATAAAATTTCCGACTGATATGGGAATTGGTCAAGTCTCCTCTGACCAGAAGATCTCTCGGCAATGCTATGTTGCCTATTTAAAAGACAAGGAGGGTCCGAGGAAGGTAACTACCCTCCCCATAGAAGTTCGAGATGATCGGGAAGAGACAGAGATGCAAAGGCCCGAACCAGTGGAGAAATTTGAGCAAATCCAGCTGTGTACCGAAGATGAGAAAAAGATTACTTATATCGGGTCTGAACAGCTGGAAGAGTTTAAAGATGAGTTGAAGTTTTTTCTTCAACAGAATAAGGATGTATTCGCATGGTCTGCTGAGGACATGCCGGGGATCGATCGGGCCATTGCAGAGCACAAACTCTGGATAGACCCTAAGGCGAAACCAGTGATACAGAAAAGAAGAAATTTCTCTATTGAAAAGTATGAAGCCGTTCGAAGCGAAGTTGAAAAACTTAAGATTTCTGGTTTCATAGAACCAATCGAGTGCCCAACTTGGTTGGCCAACGTGGTGATGGTGAAAAAGGCGAATGGGAAGTGGAGGATGTGTACAGACTACACAGATCTAAACAAAGCTTGCCCAAAAGATTGCTACCCGTTGCCTCGATTGACCTCTTGATAGATGCGATTGCAGGATATGAAACTTTAAGTTTCATGGATGCCTACTCAGGGTATAATCAGATCCTTATGAATAAGGAGGATGAGAAGTATACGGCTTTCATGACTGATCGTGAGAGCTATTATTACAAGGTCATGCATTTTGGCCTGAAGAATGCAGGAGCAACATATCAGAGGGCCATCAACAAGATTTTCAAAGAGCTGATAGGAAGGAATGTTGAAGCATATGTTGACGATATGCTGGTGAAAAGCTGTACAAAAGCAAATCACATTGCAGATTTGACTGAGGTTTTCTCAGGACTGAGGAAGCATCAAATGAAGTTGAACCCAGAAAAATGTGCCTTTGGGGTCTCCTCGGGCAAATTTTTGGGTTTCATGGTATCACAGAGGGGAATTGAGGCTAATCCTGCCAAAATACAAGCTCTGATTGATATGGAAGCTCCCAAAACCGTTCGGGACGTACAATGTCTGACAGGGAGAGTTGCTGCTTTAAATCGATTTATCTCCAAGTCTGGAGAAAAATGTTTGCCTTTCTTCAAGGCACTTAAAGACCTGAAGGGCATTAAGGAAGCAAAGTGGACTGAAGAGTGCCAGAAAGCTTTCGAGGAATTAAAGGAAGCACTTGGACAAACACCGATCCTGTCCAGGCCAGAGAAGGGGGAAATATTACAGCTATATTTAGCGACATCCCTTTCGGCGGTCAGTGCAGTTCTTGTTCGGGAGAAAGATAAGAAACAGTGGCCGATCTACTATGTAAGCCACGTGTTGCGTTGGATGCGGAGACGAGATATTCGCAGATTGAGAAGCGTGCTCCGGCTCTCATGATGGCCGCCGGGAAGCTAAGGCCATATTTTCGAGCTCATCCAATTGAGGTATTTACAACTTTTCCTCTTAGTAAAGTTCTTAAGAAACCCGATTTGTCCGGAAGGATGGTGTCCTGGTCGGTTGAGCTCAGCGAGTTCCAAGTGAGCTTTAAGCCCCCGAACTGCAATCAAGGCTCGGGCATTAGCCGACTTTGTAGTAGAAACTATTGCACCAAAGTGGAACCCACCATTGAGGATCCCATTATACCAACTACTTGGGAGGTATATGTAGATGGTTCGAGTAATAAAGATGGAGCAGGCGCTGGAATTCTGTTAAAAAGTCCAGCAGGATTTATTATTCGATATGCTTTGAGATTCGCATTTGATGCAAGTAATAACGAAGCAAAATATGAGGCCCTGATAGCAGGACTTCGGTTGTCAAAAGCATTAGCTATTGCAGATGTTACTATTTATAGTGACTCTCAGCTTATAGTCAACCAAGTCCAGGGGGAGTATGGCATTAAAGAACCACGCTTGCAAAAATATCGGGAGATAGTGCAGGCATTTCAGAACCAATTTCGGAATTTGAAGATATCTCAGATTTCGAGGAATGAAAATTCAGTGGCAGATGAGCTATCCCGATTAGCAAATGCCAAGGAAAAGAATCTAGACCCTTCGGTCTACATTGAAGAGATAACTTTCCCAAGTTATCATGAGAAAGAAATTTCTTATATTGAAGCAGAACGTTGCTGGATGGATCCAATAATCGAATATCTAAGGGATGACAAAATACCCGAGGATCCAGTAGAGGCAAGATTGATCAAGATTCGATCAGCTAGATTTGTCATTCATAATGGGGACTATACAAAAGGTCTTATGCTGGACCCCTTATGAGATGTATAGGCCCCGAAGGAGCAAATTCAGCTTTGGCTGAGGTTCATGAAGGAATTTGTGGTGCTCACATGGGTGGCCGAGCCCTGGCCCACAAAATTCTAAGACTTGGGTTATATTGGCCTAAGGTCCAAGAGGCTGCTATGGATTACGTTCGTCGATGTAGTAACTGTCAAATTCATGCTACAGTAGAAACGCCCGGCGGAAACTATGACTTCAATTCTAAATCCCATTCCCTTTGCAATGTGGGGAATTGATATCGTGGGCAAATTCACCAAGGCATCAGGCGGACGGGAATATCTGATAGTAGCAATTGATTACTTCACAAAATGGGTAGAAGCCGTGCACTAGCGACAATTACTCGAGAAAAAGTGGAGAAATTTGTGCTTGAATCAATCATATATCGTTTTGGAATTCCAAAAATAATTGTCACCGACCATGGTACTCGGCCCGATTGTCCACAATTTGAGCAATTCCGTGGAACATATATGATCGAGCATCGTATGTCCTCGGTGGCATACCCCCAAAGCAATGGCCAGGTAGAGGTTACTAACCGAACGCTACTGGAAGGAATAAAGAGAAGACTCGAAGTCGACAAAGCTTCTTGGGTCGAAGAACTACATAATGTACTTGTGGGCTTATAGAACTACGGTTCGAACACCTACGGGGAGAAACCCCATTCAAGGTTGGCATATGGATCCGAAGCATTGGCACCTGTGGAGATTATGGCGGGGACGTTACGAGATCGTGAGTTCGAGGGAAAAAGCAAATGAGCAAGGACTGCTTGATAGTCTTGATTTGTTGGATGAAGTTCGGGCAAAGGCAATAGCACGAACTCAACATTATCAAAGAAGGATAGCGTCTCATTATAATACTCGAGTGAAGAATCGTCGATACTTAGCCGGAGATTTGGTGTTGAGAAACACCTTAGCTTCCGACCCGCGTCACCAAAGAAAGTTGGACCCTTCCTGGGAAGGACCCTATATGGTTGTGAAACCGGTCGGTTCAGGAGCTTACAAGCTAAAGAACATAGATTCCCAGAAAGAGTTGGATCGTTCGTGGAATGCTAGGCATCTCAAAAAGTTTTATCCTTGAGGATGATTTCAATTTTGTTCGCGATGTAATCATTTTCAACTCAATCAATGCAATTTTTGGTTTTCAACAAACTATCTTTTGATTGGGGGGCATCATACACCACATTCGAGAACAAGATCCAACTATAAGGCATCGGATGAAAATTCGTGTGGGTCCTTCAACACTTCAACACTTATGGAAAATTTTTCGAACTTTCTTAAGTCGGGGCATCGGATGAAAATCCGAGTGAGTTCCTTTTGCAAGGCGTCGGTTTGAAACCCGAGTGAGTTCCTTCGAGACTAATTGAATTCGTCGGTTTGAAACCCGAGTGAGTTCCTTCGAGACTAATTGAATTTTTGAATTATCCTTAAGTATAAGGCATCGGTTTAAAACCCGAGTGAGTTCCTTCTCAGACTTATTGTATTTCTCCGGAAATCCTTAAGTATAAGGCATCGGTTTAAAACCCGAGTGAGTTCCTTCTCAGACTTATTGTATTTCTCCGGAAATCCTTAAGTATAAGGCATCGGTTTAAAATCCGAGTGAGTTCCTTCTCAGACTTATTGTATTTCTCCGGAAATCCTTAAGTATAAGGCATCGGTTTAAAACCCGAGTGAGTTCCTTCTCAGACTTATTGTATTTCTTCGGAAATCCTTAAGTATAAGGCATCGGTTTAAAACCCGAGTGAGTTCCTTCTCAGACTTACTGTATTTCTCCGGAAATCCTTAAGTAAAGGCATTGTTTCAGACAACTAAGACCTAATACAACGGCGATTCAAGTGGCTAGCAAAGTTCAAGATAAAGTAATTTCTTATTTCTTCAGAAGATCTAAAGAGGCCAGTATCAAAACAATTACAAGAGTTGGATACAATCTCTGATCAAAGAAGAAAGTCATTACAGGTGTTGTTAACAAGTTATACAAGATCGACACAACTTTGCTAGAACAAACATATGAGTCGGCCATTGGTGGGGAGTCAAGGAAAAGAAGAGGAGAAATGAGGATTACAAAAATATTTCGATATTCAGAAAATCCTCCGCAATTTCATACTCTTTGTCCAGCTTGTCCAGGAGAGGAATGGTCCTCGACCAAACTCGCATTCGGTACAAGCTCGTCGTAATTGACTTCTTCCAGCGGAGAATAAACAGGAGAATCTTCCAGATATTGCATAATATCTGGATCGGAAGGTGGAGGATCAATCTTATCCTTGGTCCAGTCGGGAGGAGGAATCCCCAGGTTGGTAAATACTTCAGGATGGCATACAGCACTGTAGGGAGTCGTATCAAAATGAGGATCTTTCCTTAATATTGATTCCCATACTTCGTTCTCACCATCCCGGTACGCCTGCAAGTTATAAGCATTCAGCATATCAACAAAAGGCTTACTGTGTAAATACTTGAAGACACAGGCTCTGCGAACATCAGTTGGAAGGGATTCAGGCAAAGGAACGACAGCTTGCCTTTCGGGTAACGTTTCAAATCCTTTGGCTCCTGACTTTCCAACTGTTCGCTCCAATCGCCGGATCTTCTCCCTAGCATCATCCAATTCCGACCGAAGACGACCAATCATCGAATTTTTTTCTCCTGTCACCTCCCAAGCTAGATTCCGAAGGCGTGCAATCTCAACATCTTTGGCTTCAGAGATTTCCTGAAGCTTAGAAACTTCATGGCTCAACCTACTGAGCCTAGTAACTGCTTCCACTTGGTTGTGGAAGTTACCAGCAAGACTCCTGCAAACAACTTCCGAGTTAGCGAGGAGCAGAAAAGTAATTTTTCAAAATCAGAAGATAATGAAGAAAGACTTACATCACCAGTGACTTCGTAAAGACTTCATCTGGAAGTTTGAAAAGAACTGCGCTCTCAGAGGTCATTCGGGCAGCAGTACACCATTCCAACGCTCTGTCAAACTCGTTTGACACTAATTCAGGCGAAGGATGAGAAGGATGAGCTTCATCACTTGTCACCCGACGGCGCTTCCTAGTGGCAAAATCCTCCAACTCAAAGAGAGGGGAGGAGGATGCCAAACAAGCACTGGAGTTAGAAATAGGAGCGGCACCTGCGGGGACCACACCTTCGTCAGATGCCAACATAGTTGCCTCAGATGCCCGAAGAGTCTCCTTCGGGGGTGCACCAACAGGCTCACCAGCAGGAGTGCCGGCAACAACATCGGCAGCGGAGTGATCAAGATCTTCCTGGGAAAGACGAGCGATCACTTCGGGCAAAGGAGGCGCAGGGACGGCATCAACAGAAGCTGCAAGAATCTGACTTGAAGATTCACCACCAGCAGTCGCCTTACGCTTGAAGGATTCACTAGCCGTATCAGTACAGAAATAAACAACAGCAACAATGGGGAAACCCTAGTTTTCTAAACCTTCTGACAGACCAACAAAATAAACCCCAAGTATAACTACATCGTGCGGTTTACTCGGTGGGGAAAGTAGGGAAAGAGATGAGTAATCAAAAAACTCACTTGTTCGAGAAATGGATAGAGCTGTCGTTGGAGTACGAGGAATATGGAAGCAGGCCAAAGGACGAAAGGTTGCTTTGGCACTTTAGCAAATCTATCTTGCAGAAGTCAGGATAGATGGAGAGTACCCACGAAGGCTTTAAATAGCCTAAGGTATAAGACGACGGTTGAAGGCTAAGGACAACCGACGACCCAGATCGAAATGACGCTTCGAAATCCGCAACAAGCAAAGATCAACGGTCGAAGGGATGCCACATGGAAACATGTGGAAGCGAGCACCTGATGCAGAGAAACCTCCAATCGTCGCACTGCCATTAAAATAATGGATGTATTTCCGATTCATTGGAAACAGTGAATGGGATACTAAAGCAGGAAAACGTTTGAACTTCGCAGAAGGGAAACGTGCGGACTTTGCAATAAATGAAGTAGTGGGGAAGATTAATGCATCTTCCCGAAACGCATCTTCACAATATTTCTACAAGATCATTATTCGGCGAGGAATGAAAAGTTAAGTGATAAGTTTTATCATTAATACTTTGATATTCAAGGCAAGATTTCGGCAGGAGACGGGAAAATTTTGAGGCCAACATAAAAGAAAAAAAAGAAGAAATGTCTATTCATTAAATTGGGGGTACATCTTTACAAAAGAACAACTCCCTAAGCCTTTTTCGATTTCTTCTCTGGAAGTGCCGGCTCGTCATTCAGGTATGCCTCATATTGAGGGTCAGCTGGGAAAGGATCATCTTCTTCTTGAGCCCAGACCGGGAGATCCTTACCAACTTTCCCGAAGACCTCTGGGTGGCATACCTCACGAAAAGGAGCAGTGTCGAAGTCAGGGATCGTTCCAAGGATCTGCTCCCAAACGTCGTTCTGCCCCATGCGATAGGCTTGAATATTGTAGAAACCTAGCAATTCGGAGAAAGGTACGCTGTTCAGGTATTTCCGAATGCACTCCTTCCGAAGGTTTGGCTTTATATGCTCAGGCCTGCTAGGGATCGCCAACTTCTGATGCTCTTCGAGCTCCTTACTTTTGACTTCAAGGCCGTCACCAAACAACGTGGCAGCTGCCTTTTGCTTTCTGGCCTCGTGCTCGGCAGCAGAGACACGAATTTTCGAAGCTTCAAGGGCTTCCTTGAGGGAGATCACTTCTTCCTCATGCTTTTTCTGCAGCTCCACGGCAGCGGCAGTCAGCTGGTCTATTTCAGAATTGGCCTTGGCCAATTTCTCTTCACAAGTTTGCAGCAAGGAGCTGGTGCGACCAACCCGGCTCAATGCTTCCATGTGTTGATAAAAGCTCAACACAGCATTCCTGGGAAGACGGAAGATATCAGAAGAAGTCATAAGAAATTATGAAAACATAAGTAATCAAGAAGACTGGTACCTTGTAGATTGACTAACAAGGGAGGTGTCATCCAGGGCTTCAAACTCCTGGCGATCAGCAGGAGTAAGACTGAGGGAGCTCCATTCTAAAGCTTTCTCGGGGTCCCGAGTAACCCTGTCAGTCATCTTCAGGGTCCACTGAGGGATGAAGACCTCCTCAGCATCCGTCGAAGCTTTGGATTTTTTGTTGGAGGGAGCATCAATTGTGTCATGCCTCCTCTTGGTTCGGGCGGAAGAAGAGACATTAGCCCTATCCACCATTGGTTTCTTCCCTTTTCCCGAAGCATCGGCCACAGGCCTGATATTCCTGATACCCCTATCAGAGGGGTCGGGAGAGGGAAGAGAAGCTTCTTGATCTACGGTCAAGACCCTGGGCGATAGTTGCTCGGCTGTCACAACGGCCCTAGCGGCCTTCACCCGCAGGCTTTCAGGGTTAGTTCTGGGAGGCACTGCAACGAAGACAACGAACCGCTTTTAAAACTCCCGCACGAGTGTTCGGGAATCTGAACGATCGAGATTGATCCAAAATCAACGATCAAGATTGAGAGACGTTTTGAAAGTTTGAACTCACGAATCCGAAATAGGCGTTCGGAAACCGTCGCTTGGATGACGTGAGCCACGACAGATCAACTGCAACGAAGATACGTGGCCTTACACTCACAACGCTCGAGAAAAAGTGATCACCGCATTAAATGTGATATGACATTTAATGAAGCACGCAGAGATCATCACCTGACGAGGAACCCAGTTAAAAACCAAGCCCTCGGGATCGACCGAACGCTTGGTCTGGGGGGCTCGTGATATGGAGAGTTTATGATCAAACCGGGTTCATACCTGGTCCGACCCTCGACCCCGGTCGAGACGGAGAAAACCGAATCGCTCTCTAGCGAACCGGGTCAGGAAGATGGCTTGCTGAAGAAGAAAGCTTATTCGGCTGCAAGCGTGCCCTAATCTTACTTATGGATTAGGGTAATCACCCGATGATGATAGGAGACTCGAATTGACGGCCGCGACTAATCATCATCAAAGGGATAACTATCGCATAACCTAACGGTTATCTCGGGAGTCCTCTACTAGCCCAAACTAGTAGAAGTCTATTGCTCAACGGATCTCACTGATAAGATCCAACGACTACCCGAAGAAGGCTCGAGTGCATCCACCGAAGGAGATTCGAAGGTACACTCTATATAAACCCCACTACCATACAAGGTGAGGGACGGATCAATCGATCAAGAAGAATATTATCTGAGACTCAGGTTCAGATACATACTGATAGACCTAGATTATTAGCGATCTGCTATCTAGATCACCTTTCCCGTTTCTTCATTCATTAGCTCTGTGCTTCTAGCAGAGCCGTTTGTGATTAAGTTCATCAACTGACTTAGCCTTCGGATGTGGACTCCCGACCCCGGCGGTCGGGCCACATCTGCGACGCTTTCGTTTTGCGGGACATCACGTGGAGATCCAAGGGTGAGCAGATTTTGGACGCATCGGGCATATATAACTTTAAAATAATAATGACTTTATAAAAAAAAAAAAAATATATATATATATATATATATATATATATATATATATATATATATATATATATATATATATATATATATATATATATATATATATATATATATAATTTGGGATCTCCGGTAATTTTTTTCAAGTATAGAATCTATTTAAGTAAAACATTTAAAAAAAATATCTTATTAGGTAAATCTTTTGAGCAAAATCGGTCTATTTGGGAAATTTTCCTACAAGAAAAATGCATTTATGTAAAAACAACTCAAATTCTGCGTTGTTTTCTTGTCCATAAAACACTTTATAAATCCAAAATTAGATTAGGTTCAGGATTAGAGACAAAATCAGGTCATGAACATTGGATTAGGGCCAAAATTAGAAATAGGCTGGAATAGGCTGAACAGAACAAATACTAATCTTAAGCTTGCCCTTGCCCTAATTTAGTGCTAAAATATTTTGCCTTTACCTACCATCAGAGCCAAAGATCTTGATCCCAAGCTTTATTCGTAGGTGGGTTAAGTCCACCGAGACCAAACTTGCACCCTAGTAAGAATGGCTAAAGGTAAACCTAATAGTAAACAACTTAATCTATGTTAAAGTTTACATTGTTATTAATACAGATTTCAAAAAATAATAAAATAATAAAATAAAGAAAGAAGAAGTTGGAAGTAGTGGAACATTGAAAAGCTATTTAATAGGGAGACAATTTAACTGAAACTGTTTCATATTAGTTCATACTCAAAATATGTTACAGCGAACCAGTTATATTGAAACCAATTCCATATATGCAACACACTTTCCTTTCCTTTTCTTTATTTATTTATTCTTTATTTTTGGGTAGAATGCAACACACTTACTCGGTGCTCCCCATTGATGCCAAGAATGCATCAGCAGTTAAGCAGATGCTCCCGCCCACTCCCAGTTGCTGCTTGCCTGGTAAACCAAATCGTTCTCAGAAATGTAAAACTTTATTACTAATAAATAAATGGAAAACAAAATTGGAAGTTAGAAGAAGGGACGAGAAATATAAAAGGAGAATCTCACCACATTAAATTGTATAGCCCCTTTAAAGAGGGAACCAATGATCCCAATGGTGGGTATGTGTTGGATCTTTTTCCAATCAATTCCCTCATTTTTTTTAACCCTTGCGATGAATTCTTCTGGCATAAAGAATAACCTGAGCGTCTGGAGAGTTTTGACTTCCTTCAATCCAGATGGAAGCTCCACCAGGTTCTCTAAATAACAAAGATTTAGAATCTTGAGTTTGGGCAATGAATTTTCCTTCACCTCCACTGTTCTCAACTGAGACAGCACTTCCAGATCCAAGCGTGAAAGATTAAGAAACCCATTCTCAGGAAAAACCATACAGCTTTCCAAGAAAGATCCTTGTTTGAGCTCGAGGAACTTTAAGTTCTTTAATTTTGAAAGGGCATCAATTCCATCCCGACAGAGCTCCGTAAGAGATAACCCTAATTCAGCAACATTTGGCGGAAAAATCCATTTTGGTTGTTGTTCTGTCTTTCTTGCTTCTTCTGTCTTTGCTGCTGCAAGTTTTATCTTCCCTGACAATCTCATTTTGTAGAGGTGAACATGGCGTGCAAATGATGGAAACTCTAGGGTGCCTTTCCACTCAATGTCCAACTCCCTTAGAAAAACAAATTTGGCAATCGAACTAGATAGTTGGGATGCATGATTTTCCACATTCACCTCAGTGATCTTTAGCTTTCTGAGATTGGTCAAGCTAGAAAATTCAATATTGCAAATCCAACCGTCTTCTCTTGTAGACAGTGTCAGAAGATTATCTAGTCTCCTGGTTTTGGGTTTCTGAGCTGCACCAGCATTGCTAGTATGAGAATTGCAGCCAACCATCAGCAGGAAATTATGACTAACTCCTTTAACAGATGATCCTGATGAATCTATGACTTGTTCAAGATTAGCATAAAAATGTCTAAGCTCTTTCAATTCCCAAACTGACCAAGGTATGCATCCAATTCGAGTTAAAGAGATATCAAGAGTCTGTAGGTTGCGGAGATTGCTTATTGAGGATGGAAGCAATTCTACCGGAGTTCCACGGATGTTCAAGTACTTGAGGAGCACAAGTTTCCCGATTTCCTTGGGTAACTTCTTGAGTTTCTTCGACCCTCTTAGATCCAAGACTCTAAGATATATGAGGTTCTCGTAGCAAGAGGCTCTCTGTAATTTATCATTGCTGAAGTCAACAAAGCATATAATTGATCTGGTTTTACTTGAAGAGTTACTATCCAGAATTTCCAACTCTTCAATTTCCTCATCAGTTATCGAAGTTGAAGAATGAATGGCAAGTCGACGTGAGCCGGTATGGCTTGCCCTTGTTGATCGTTTGTTCCCCACAATGTCAAGAAACTTGTCATGTCGTCCTTTCGAGATTGCAATCTCACGTAACACATCATGGATGCGACATGTTTCAACACTTCCATTGAAGCTCCTACGATCAACTTGGATCAGGCTCCTTTGAATCAATTCTTCTATATAATCATCAGCAACATCTTCCATACATTCTTCACCTCTTTCTTGGATGAAACCCTCAGCAATCCACAACTGAACTAGGCTTTCACAATCGATCAAATGATCTTCTGGGAAAAGGCCGAAATAAAGAAAACAAGGTTTCAAGTGAATAGGTAAATTATCATAACTCAAAGCTAGTACTTCGGAGCATTTACTAGAGTCTTGTACCAGTTGCCACCTTGCACTTTGCGCAACTTTGTTCCACACTTCAGGTGTCGTTGGTTTTGTGGACAAGAGGCCACCCAGTACCACGATTGCTAGTGGCAAATGGCCGCACTTGTCGAGAATATATTTCCGCTATATTCTGCAGTGCTAGAGGGATACTTTCTTGACCGAAAACCTTCTTTGCCAGGAGCTTTATACTATCCTCTTTATCCAATTTTCCTATCTGGTAAGTATCCGCTAGTGAGTTGGCATGTATGCCTACTTCAAGGGAGCGAGAAGTAATTAGAACTCTACTTTTCTTTTTATCCATTACAATTCTACCAAGAACACATTCGCGTATTACGTCCCAATCTTCGGTTCGCCATACATCATCAAACACCACCAATAATTTCCCAAAATCCTCCTTCCCAGGTATTTTCTTCTTGTTGATGCTTCGCAACAGATGTTCCTCATCAAAATCTTGGGATACATTTATCCAGGCACAAGTATCAAATTCAGATTTAACTTCATTGTAAACCTTGGTAGCAAGGGTTGACTTACCTGAACCACCCATCCCAACTATGGAAACAACATGAAGTTGGGATAAATCTTCGGGGTCTGTGATCAAGAACAATTTTTTCTTCACAGCATATGACTGACTATTAAAGCCAACAATGCTATCATCGTGTACATCTGGATCTGGGACTCTTCTTTCATCAAAGACAACATCTTTTCCCAAATAATCTCCATCCTCCAGCTTATAAAGGGCATATTTTGATTTGTTAGCTGAAATCCTTTCGAGTCTTGCCTTGATGCTTTTGATCTCCTCCCCCAAACTATGAACAGTAATAGGTGGACCAGGATAACTGACGAAGGGCAATCTTGATAACAATTTGAAGCAACTTTTGTCTCGTTCATACATCACCTTAAGGATGAAGAAGTCAATAGCATCTTCAGCAGAGTAAGCGAGATCTCGAACCTGGCTTACCCATACATCCACTCTCTCATACTTACTCCGTTTAAGTGTAGCATCCCTTAGAAAGGAGCTGATCCATTCCAGTTCATCACGAAGAGAAGCAACTTGCTCTTCGACTCCTGTCAGAAAGTTGTATTCTTCTAGTAATATTACTCCTAGTTTCTTGGTGATAGATATGATAGTACCCTCAGCCATCGTTTTTTTCTCCCTTGGAACGAATCTATAATTGCATTTCAGAATCTTGTAGTTTGATGTACTAGTGGCACTTTAATGGAAACAATAGTCACGTGTGAGATTTGTAAACATTCATTTGCTTCTTTTCTGCAACCTCTGTACATGGTAAACGAGTGATTAGTACGAATTCATAATAAAATTATTTTTTATTTTGGTTGAGTAGAAGGGGAAAAAAAAAGATATTACCATCTTCACATTATTTTTTTGGTCATTAAATGAATTATATTTTAAGTCATCCGGCGAAACATCATTCATACACGATTGTAAGAATAGTCTTCCAACAGAAAGGGAGTACCTCCACCCTGGGACAAAAATGGAACATCTATTTCCTTGCAGATGTGTGACAAGTGTCCCAACATTACATTAAATGGTGGAAATCCATTTATAGGTCACGGAAATCCATTTATTGATGTGACCTATAAATGGATTTCCACCATTTGATGTGATGTTGTGACAATTGTCGCACATCTACAACGAAATTGATCATGCATCCATTTCCTTGTAAGAAATGGACCGGACCCCTTCCGATATTGGTCCCCTCCCCCTTTTGCTCTCCTTCCCCCCCCCCCCCAAATCCCCCCGACGGGCCGGAGCCAAGGCCCCGTGGGGCGGGTAGGTGTTGGAATTAATTGTGTAGGTATAAGTTGCCCTTGTAGGGGTTATCTTTGCAAGTTTTTGTGTGGCAGATCCCTTCTCTACGTGGCCTTAGGTGCGCCGTAGATAAAGGTTGCGCCTCCTTCAATGGTGGTCCTCAGGCAATCTTGTTATGGGGTTGAACAAAATTTTTCATTTTATATCCATTTATGGTGCAACAACCACACTCCTCTTTCAAAATTTTCCATTTATGGGGTTGTACGGTGTTTGAATAACTCTCACCTAAACCTTTAGTTCATTTAAAGCCTCTTCACCCCCTTATTCCTTTTGTTCCCTTTTAGTGATACTGAACCACCACATTTGTCACGCGTTGACTTATTAGCTTCCAACTCTAACGTGTTTCTGTAGTGTTTGTGTGATACCTATGTGTATGAATGGGTAGGCAATTGGATCATGTTGCTTCCCATAACCCCCAAACTTCTCCTATCGTGCTACAGGTTCAACGAGTGTTACTAAAGTTCGAACCTTTTCCAAGTTTGGTGAGAAAAAACCTACCAAATATGGTGCTTGGAAAGCTGCTGAATTTGTAGGAGGTGTCAACCTCTACAAAGGCACCTAATCCATGCCTATGTAGGATGTTGAATGCACTCTGTTTGGCCATGAGAATGGTTTCTCTAAGGAGTCCATCATCAATACTTCGAGAAGGCTCACAGAGGTATGGCTTCCAGGGGGCAGTGACGATTGTTTGTGTAGGAAATGATGTTTTTAAAATGTGTTTGCTTCTAAAGATCAGAGGCTCTCTATTAACTTGGTGGCTAGGGTAGTCTTTTCTCCACTTGGTGTGAAATCCCTCATAACCCTAACCAGAAATCTATATTGTAAGTCCAAAAACTAGGAGTGCGGGAAGAAGGCAACTATGAGCCAACCAAATTAAAACCATTGGATTTGACTTTGAACCAACGGAAGTAGATGGAGATGATGCTAAGTTGGGAACTTTTCAGATTCCAGAAAAAAGACTAACTTGAACGTTGATGGACTTGGTAGATGGATCAAGAGTACAACAATGATACAAGTGGAAGGTCCTGGAAAATCAGGTAAGACCCTTCTATAACTTGGAAAAGGACCAAAGATGAAGCTAGGGCTTACGTAGTACTAAAATTCCCTTTTTGACCAAAAATTAGGGGTTGGCAGCCTGCCTTGGTCACCCTAGGTGACCAACCCAAGCGACCAAGCCTGGTTGAAGGCAAAATTGGTATTTTGTGGGAATTAGGTTTTTGAAGCCCTATTTAATTGTTTTTCGTTCTAAAACGTATCATTATATTCTAAAGCCATCAGAGACACTCTAGAGAACCCTCTCCAAGGTGAAGGAAGGTTTAGGAGCATCCATCAAGTTTTCCATTCAACGATTTTTCTTCTGCAAGGTAGCATTCACTCTATTCTTTCTAGTTATTATTTTTCTATTATTTCTAGCCACTGCGTAGACCTTCTTAAAGGTCTATACTTACTGTAAGTACCTAGTCTTCTATTCTCTTAGCTCTCTCCATTCACTCTACCTCTTCCGTGAATTTCACGGTATGATTTCAGTAAAGACCTAGCATGAATCTATGTGACTTTTATTCTCTTTGATTAGTTTGATTTTCAATCCATGTTAGATCATATTCTATGATGTTTTCAGACTTTATTCTACTATTCTCTTTATCCTAAAGTGAATCTCCATTCACTCTAGTCTATTCGTGAATCTGCACCTAACATATGACTTGTTAGGTTTCATTCATTTGTCCATGATTAATGCTTAAACCATACTAGATAATGTCCTACCATGATTTTAGATTTTTCTAGTTAATTTCGGAGTGGTTTGGAACCCAAACGATGAGTTTTCTATCGATTTTAGGATTTGTTGTCCGTACATAGTAGCCTTGGTCGATTGGCTTGGTAGCCCTAGGCGACCAAGCATGCTGCTGACAACAGAATGCCTAGTTTTGCCCTCTTTTCATCTCCAAACCTTTAGGATTTGTTCTTAACATTGAATTATCATATTGTTAGGACTACTCACGTTTGAACTCATATTTTGATCTACTCTCCGAAGGTTTCAAATTGACAATAAGGTGAGGACATTCACTTACATATAACCTTTGTTACATTCTTAATTGTATGAGAACTTGAATGCATGTTCTTTAGGACTTAAACATGATTGATACGCCTTTGCAATTTGAGAATATTGTTAGTAATGATGTTATGCATATTTGTTAAATATGTGAATGTTTGGAATTGAAATGAATTATGATATAATTATGTGTTTAGAATCATATTGTAATGTGAATGCTTAGGTAGTGATTATGAAGTGGAGGTGGTATGGACACAATCCTATGATGCCCCTTGGCAGTTTTCATGATTACTGGATGTCATACTAGGATTTTTAAAAGTGTTTGGTTCGAAATCCCGTCATATCACACCCATCAGCGTGGGTATTGAGGTCGAGTGACCCATGGTAGCAATGGGGATTGTGGGCACTCAAGACCGGTAGCCAACCGTGAGAGGACACAATCACATTGTGTAGACCATTCATTGGTAGGGTCGCATCATAATAAACCTGGGCTCATGGGCGCTTAAGACTAGTAGACAACCCATGAGAGGACATGAGATCCTCCCGTTTATTATATGTGGATGACCAATAGGGTTAAGAATCCGTAGTCTGAGTTGGTTGGTGCCATAGGATATGATGACTCTAGGGGGAAGGATATCATAACCGATTACGAGAGGCATGAGGGGAAGTATCTAACCTTCAATTGATAAGACTCAGTAGATGACTTGCACTGGAATAGGTATAACCTTGACACACACCAATACTCATACCAAATAGTGTGGTGACCTAAACCCTAGCCATGGTGATAGTCCAAGAGGGATGCCCTGAACACCTTACTTGTGATCCCAAAGGAGATAGCCAGTCTGTGAGGGATTAGAGTGATGATGAACTACCCATAGGAGGCTGGTGTTCCATCTTAGTGCATGTCTACCATTAGAGACTAGCATCCATTAGAATTAGCTACATTCTTGCATATTGTCTCATATCATATTGCATCATGCTATGTTCTTGAATAGAATTGTAATTGTTATTTGTATGTGAACAACTCGCTGAATTCTTTTGAAATCACCCTTCAAGGACAATGTTTGCTTTAGAATTTGCTGCAGGTGTTGATGACATCGAGACCCATGAATATGAGACCTCGACGAGTGATCTGTACAGTGTACAAAATGTTGGTGATCACAAATATCACGGTGAAGAATGTTCGTGTGTTGACTGCGCATACCGGAGATTTTTGAGTTAGACATTACCTTTTTGATAAGGAAACATACTATTTGTAGCACATAGAACAATTTTGGTCTTTCATTATTCTCTTAGTTGTAATACTTCAATTTTGACTATTCTTCTGCATCATGATTACTTGTGTTTACTTTTGCATACTCTATTACTTTGATTATTTTGACATCAGTTCCACACTCTGATATTGTTTTGAGATCCTTCTGAGATCCATATTTGATTGTTCTTTTAATTACATTAATACAATGATTTGTTCTTGCTTATGATTGTACTATTGTGTTATGTGGGAAGATAATTGTTGAGACTTGATCTTCAGGGTTGTGGATCACACCTTTGGGTATTTTAGTTAGGGTACCGGTTGGGAAGATGTGACACTCGGCCATTGATCCCTTGCCTGAATATAGTTGGGATGAAATACTCACGACGATTGCAGTGTGGGTTTAGCTGAGAGGCATAAGCAATGACTGCTTCTCATATGACCGTATTCAAAGTGTAGCTTTTGAATTTGGGAGGGTCATTGATTTGCATTTGAACCCAACTGACTTGGTTACCTAGGGATATGACTAGGGTGAAAATAATGTTGGATATCAACAAAGGGGTGGGATTCTGTTGTTCCAAAATATGCATGTGTGCAATTTGGTCCACTCCTAGTCCAAACCAGGTTCCTTGAGATCAAAGAAATGTGAGAGTGGGCCACCTTTGGGGATGGGAAACCACCTCCAATGATTAATTAGATTTAGGAAAACACAAATCCTCGTATTAAGGAGTAAATGCTCCAAGAAGGAATGTCTTCTTTGGAACTTGCAAGAGAATTAATGCCAGAGTTATTGTAACTAAGATTACCTCATTTGTTATGAGTGTATTGCTTATTTATCAACTCCATACCTTGGATATTGTGAAGACGTATCGTGATCGTCGAATCTTCCCCATTAAGATGAAGGGTGGAGATTGCTCACGATGGATAACTTAACCACCAAGTTAAGAGTTCAATCTTCCAAGCTTCAAGCCAACTGCACCTTATCCCAGATTGTTCATTAGCTCAAAGTCATGTGGCTCAGATGTGACAGCTATCCCTTAATTCACCAAACAAATCACAAGGGAACGATACTCGAAAAGACTTGGATGAATGAGGGGCTTCATAATGAGCACTGGACATTTAATGCATCTCAGAGCATTTAATGTTGTATCTAATGCCCTGATTGACATTTGGATAATGATGAGCGGAATCCTTTCATAGCATTACTTTTTCAGGAAAGTAACATCCCGGGCACCGTGTAAGGTGTTAATAGAGAAATCCCAAATGCCACGTGGCATTCACTAAAAGATGTTCTTCAAAGCCAATGTTCCTCTGAGAAGTGGCATACCCAAAAGTACTTGAGCAACTCCTTCAAACTGGGTCTAGGAAAATGTTCTCAATCAAACGGCTCACTCTAGTTTAATGGTCTAAACCACAATGTATATAACAGATTCAAAACCTCCATTAAAAATTTCATAGGTCACTGGATCCGCTGCAAGTGCTCCGTAAAGTAAGGGTGATGTGTTTTAAATGTGAAAAAATAAATCACATTACCAAGCACTGTAAGGAGGTGGGGGGGGGGGGTCGACCCATCTCAGGGATTTGGGCATACTCAGAGTGTCGTGGGACCATCGGAGTTTTCAAAGGCTTAATGACTGAACCTATTGAGGGTGGCATAGCGAGAGTTTACTCAACCCTCAGTTTAGAAGCTACATACTCTCTCCCGATGGTGGATCTCATTAGCAAAGTTGTTGATGAGGTAAACAAGCTAACCCCACCATTGGGAGTAATTGGTGAAAATGTTAAGCCCTAGAATATGGCTTCAATGTGTCACCATCCCTAAATTTGATGGAGGAAATAGAGATGGGCAACGACTCACCGGAAGTGTCTTGTGATAAACAAAAGTTGGAAGGTGACCAAGCTTTCAACCGTTTAAATGGCCTAGGACATGTAGAAGGTGAAGTCATGGGTGAAGAAGATATCCCAACGTTGCCTGACCAAAACACACCCAGAATCCCCTTGGTTCTTAGAGTACCTAATGTGCCCAAAATGATCCATTTTCTCAAGAGTACGCCAAAGCCGGTGGAGAATCAACCCCGTTCACTTGATCCAACTACTCAAATTCCACAAGATGCCCAAACAATTCAAAATGTAGAGGTGGGGAAAGGCGCAGGGAACAAGAAAGTAGAAGAGTCGATGTTTGTAGTTCTAATAAATGATGAAAAAGGCATGAAATTCTTAAAAATATTTGGAAGGCAAGGGAACATTATTATCCACTTCTAGGCCAATGCGGTTATCTTTAACTATAGTTGTGTTACTAATGCAAAAGGGAAGGAAAAACCATATGAAGCAAGTGAATCATAGCCAATTACTGGCAATGATACCTTTTCCTCAACCTAGAATAGGGGGAGTGGAGGGGGGGTCGATGGAAGCACCACTCAAGGGGCCTGCCAATTGCAAACACTACAGGATCATTGATATCAACCCATGCCTAATCCTGCCGATACCCTCATGTTAATTAAAATTATAAAAGGATGAGTTTTAGATCATTTACCTTAGTGATCTTGATTGCAATGGATCTAGACACAAGAGGTGCCTCTTTGTGTTCCCTTTCCCTTGATTTGCCTTGCGTAATCTGTAGGTTATTTTCACGCTTCTAAATCGACGAACCATAGTGATGGAGGTTTAGGATTAGCTTCTCTCTTTAGAGAATTCACAGAGCAAAGGAGAGTATTTTTTTTAGTCATCTATTTGGTATTCCATCCCTCTATTTATAATATTTTCCCTCAACCCTAATTCCTAAATTAGAGTTTTACTTAGACTTAACTAAGTGAGGAAAAGCAATATCAGAGTCCTGCTTAGACTCAAGTAAGTAGAGGGGTAGTCATCCTGGACTACATAACTATTTTGCCGCCACCTATAGCTCAAATTGTAGTGGGACCCACCACTATAATTAATACCTTAATTACAACCTGGATTCCACACTTGCAAATTTCCCCCATTCTATAGATGTTTTGATGCACTACAAGGCTAGTGTTGAGGCATGTTGTAACAATTATCTTTCACAGAACAACCTGTTGAACTCTATGCTGAATGCCGAGCAATAAATGCCTGCACAAATGGTTTTGAATGAGATTCAGGAGCCAATGATGCCCCTAGGCTTTCCCTACTATCTCTATAGTGACTTTTTTGATTGGTGAATTGTATATATATTTTTTGTCCTCGGTATTCCTTATTGTTGGTTCAACAACATCCCCTTTGGCTGCAGGAATCTTTTTAGTGCCTAAATGCTCTAAGCTCTATTATTACTTGTTTTGGCTTTAGTTTAGATTTAACTTGGCCTTACTTCTGCTTACTGTTCTTGTTAGTGATTAGATTAATAGAGCATGAACTTGCTTTCGGTTCTCTATCCATTATGTGTCCTTGTTGCTTTGGTTATTTGCTCTGTACTTTTGTGCTTACTACTCCTGTGTACCTTTATGACTTTTTCTTTCAAGGAGGAGAGGTTGTTCTATCTAGCTGTTCTACTATTTATTTTAAGATTTGCTGCGTTCTAATCATGAGAATCTTGTCATGGAATGTGCGCGGTATGAATGGTAATTTTGCAATCCATTACACTTCGAAGGTATTGAAAAACAGAAGCCAAATCTGGCTTTCTTTTGTGAAACCAAATGTGTTGATCATGAAATCCTCTTCTAGACTAAGAAGAAATGTTTCAAACAGTTTTAGCTTGTGACTTAAACCTAGTCATGGGAAAAAGGGTCTTAAGGGTGGTATCTGTGTCTTAAAAGACTACTCTTAGTATCTTTGTCCATTACACTCACCCTTCTTTCATTAGTATTTTTTGTTCCCATTGAGGACTGGAGTGGGCTATAATCTTTTTAGATGCACCGCCCTCCTACACCAATAGGAAAATATGTTGGAATGATCTCCACATTTTTGTGACAGGCCACACTAAAAAGAGATTTGATTAACTTCAAAAAATAAAAATAAAATAAAAAAGTTTCTACGTTGATTTCTAGTGGCAGAGGAACAATTTTGGTTTAAAAAATCAAGAGAAAAATACATATCAAATGGAGACCAAAATACAAGGCATTATCACTTGGCTGCAAAAATAAACTAACATCAGAGGAAGATTGGATCCATATAACATAATGGATCCATTATCAGTGACCCCATTGAAATTGCTTAAGTCTTCTCCAATTTTACACAAGATCTTTATACCTCTTGTAATCCCCTTGACCCTGCCTTTGTTGAGGAACTCTTCCCCCTTGAATCCTAGTGGATATATCCATACTTCTTTCTATGGATTAAATAAAAAATGACATCTTCTCTATGGGGCTTCACAAAGCCTTGGGATATGATGGATTTCAATGCTTTTTTTACCAAAAAAATTGGGATTTGATTTATCATGAGGTCAGTCATTTTGTCAATGCTTTTTTTACCAACCTTATCCTCCCATTCGAAGTCAATTATACCCTATTATGCTTTTTACCATAGAAGGGGTAGGCCAAGGCTGTGTCTATTTTAGAGTTATCAGCCTACGCAATGACATGTATTCTTGCCAAAATCATGGCCAAGAGACTTAAACATTGCCTCATGAACCTCATCTCACCTTGTTAAGGGGCTTTTGTACCTAATAGACAAATTATTGACAATATCATGAGGCACAAGAAATCTTCGGCCACTTCATGGGAAAAATAAGAGGAAAAGTGGGGTATGTAGCCCTGAAACTTAATACGTCTAAGGCTTATGATAGGGTTGAATGGGAAGTAATCACCAAGTTTTTTAAGCTAGGGGGGGGGGGTTTAACAGGCATTGGTGCAACATGGTCCATTCACTCATTCCCCTGACCTCCTTCTCCATGAAACTAAATGGATCCCCATACCTTTGGTTCTCGGGTTCCAAAGGACTCAGACAAGGTTTCCCCCTGGGCTCCTACCTCTTCCTCATAATCATGGAGGTACTCTTCTGACTTCTGTCTGAATATAGGGGTCTCAATCTCTTCCATGATATCAGCATTACCAAGAGAGCACCAAAAGTTTCTCATCTCTTTTTTTCAAAAGACACTTTCTCCTTTTCTACGGGGCGGAAAAGGAGGATGTACTTGCCATAAAAGCTACGGTGGAAATCTTCTTTGACATTATAGGACAACAAATGGCTTTCAAAAAAGTGGAATTTTCTTATCTAGAAATGTAGAGCAAGGTAACAAAAATGCAATCCTATCATTGCTAGACATCACTAAAATGAAGAAGGATGCTATCTATCTAGGCACAAATTTGCTTCATGGAAGAGCTAAGAAAAAAAAGACCTCCAATTCCTGCTCAAAAAAATGACAAACATGATGACCACTTGGAGGGCAACAACTCTATCCTATGCCAAAAGGGAGGTGCTGATGAAGTTAGTTCTTCAACCCCTAAAACATTTTGTAAACAAACTAGACTCTCTGTGTCAAAGGATTTGACTAGGGAAACCAACAAAAACAAAGCAGCGATTACTCATTTCCTAGGACCAATGTTGCAAACCAAAAGTAGAGGGAGGACTAGGTTTTAGAAGAATGGAAGACATAAATTGTGGTATCTTACTCAAACAGGAATGGAGAATGCTCATAAATCCTGAATCCAATTGGACCCAGATTTTAAAAGCAAAATACTTCCCAAACTCATCCCACTTTGATCCAAAGGTAAGGCAAAGAGGGGGTCTTGGATTTGAAATAGTATCCGCAGCATCCTACTTTAGCTACAAGCTATGTTCCTAAGGAAGTTTGGAGAGGGAACGCACACCAGCCAACATCTACTATTATCTCGAATAATCATCTTCCCGTCCCCCTTTCTTTTCTTCAATCCATAAACCTAGCCACATCCAATCATTCATGGTTATCACTTATTTCAACTAGTGAGTCTCTATCAAAAAAGGGGGCAAGCCTTGTTGAAATTTCAGAATGATTTATCGCCAAATGATCACTTATGTAAAATCCAGCACAAACCTAACCAGGACACCCTAATTGTTTTGGGATAAAGAAAGATTTGTTTAATGTTAGACCTTGAAGTCGGACCTTGATTTCAATGTTTGAAATCCTATTTTCTCTTTCCAGCGAGGCCATGTCCGACCTTTTCCTTAAGGTTAGATCTGTGATCCCTAAATCGGGCTTTCCTTTACCCTAACCTGGCCCGGAATTTATATTGTCAGTAGATCCAATGACCCGAAGGGGGGGGAGAAGCCCTGGGGGGCCCCTTTAAGGGAAGACGGGGGGTCGGGCCGAAACCCCATGGATCTTGATGATGGTGCTCCATACTTGGAAGCATTGTCGGGGTGCTGTGAGAATCTGCCAAGGCAACGAAGGAGGGGGGCTTAGTTGGTGGATTTAATGAACTCCCATGCCCAATCCGAAGGTATTCCCCGAAACTAGACTTCTTGAGTGAACTATAGGAGAAAACCCCATGCAATTTGACCTTGTATAGCTCTCCAAGTTCACACCTTAAGTTTCTGAACTATTCTGAAAAAATTCTGCTGAAACATGTTTGGGTCAATACTGTGGGTCGATACCATCGACCCAATGTTGTCGACCAACACATCCGGTTGGCAGATATAAAGATTCCTCTGGAATATTCTTCACTCTATTTAATGATTCCTTGTGGTTGGGGCCCTACTTCCAATGATTGCAACTCCCTGAGAACATGGAAGAGCCCTCAATTAGCCTTTGCAAGCACCACCCCTTGGAATGGTGAAGCATCTCCCCCATTAATCATTGCCAACTTACTTCCACTCCTTGCTCTACTCTTAAGATTCTAGTCTCTTTCTCACTCATCTTTACTCTCATTTCTGATGTTGGAACTATGGCCAAGGTGTTGCAACCTTGCAAACACCTTGCCATGAGTCTTCTTTACCTTATACATAAATGTTTTCAACCATCTTGCTATGTTCCACTTACCTCTTGATCAATTAATATACATTTCCATGATTTGTTGCTTACCAACTTACTTTATTTACCAAAACTGAGATGAAGCCTATGATTAACCTAATCTATACCTTGCATATGATTTCAATATTTCTCCTAAGTTATTCCCTACCTAATCCACTATGTTTTTCCCCAATTTGCATTAAGAAATAGTCAATGCCATGATTAACAACTCTCAAACTTGATATGCCAATTTGGGGATTTCTAATTTGACCATTGGATGATGTTAATTCTTTGATAATTAGTATCTCTATATTGTGTTTAAGCTGCTCCTCAAGTTTTGTATCGATCCGAGACCCGGAAGACCAACTTTGAGCCAAAAACCCAACTTGTTGTCCGAGACCCTTTGGGTTGACTCATTCGATACCATCGACCCAATGTATCGACCAACAAGTTCAACAACTTTTCCCCGCTTTGATCCATTCGGTCTCCGATTGTTTTGATTTCTTCTCTAATCCTTCATGTATGTTTGTTTAGGGCTTTAAGACTATAATTGGACCATTCTCTTGTGACTTCGGATCATCTTCTTCACAATTTGAGGTAAGGACGGTTATTGTCATATAACATAAACTGTATGACTTTTACACTGTTGTTGGTAACTTAGTAGACTTAACTTATTAATTGATTTTAGACATCATATGACTACTGTAGTTACCTTATGAAAGTAGCACCATGCTTAATTACTTGGTTTATCATGTTTACTTATTCTTGTCATTTATTTATACACTATATTACGAGATGTTATGACATGTTTTCAATGGTTAATGTATTGTTGATATGTAATGGATGGAAATAAGCATGTGATTGCTTAGGTATGATTTGGGATTGGGGTGTGCCAATTTGTCCTTGGACATCGGAGGGAATTGTATGGGATGTTCTACAACAACGCTTTCTGGATCATTGGATGACATACAGGGACTTGTCAAGATGTATGGCTAGGATTCCTATAAGACCCGAATCGGAAGGGCATTGAGACCGAACAACCCGTGGTAGTAGTGTGGATTTGTGGGGCTCAAGACCGGTAACCATCCCGTGAGAGGAATAAATCGCATTGCGGATACCTAGGGGCCATTTATTGGTAGGGTTGCAAATGGCTAGACTTAGGCTCACGGATGCTCGAGACCGGTAACCAACTCGTGAGAAGACGTGAGAGCTTCCCGTTTACTATTTGTGGATGACCAAAGATAGGCTAAATGAGTACGTGACTCTAGTGTGAAGGATACCGGAAAGGACGTGTCTGGATCTGGAACATCCTGAGTAGATGACTTGCAGCAAGGCTTTAGGACAAACTTGTGCCAAATGGTGATGTGAGAGAGTGGTGACTTAATCCCCAACCATGGTTTTGATGAGGATTTTACCAATTACCCCCGGACCCAAGATATCTTGTATGATTGAGGGGGAGGTGATCGACACCCAAAGAAGTATGATGCTATGACTTAAAGCATGTCTACCATAGAGACCAGCATACTTAGAGTTAGATTCATGTTTGCATCATATGTCTCATATCATATTGCATCATGCTATGTTGTGCATCATATGATTTATGTTATTATGGAATAACTTTCCTTGCTTAGTTCTTTTGAACCACCCTGCAACATATTTTGTTAGACTTTTCTATCTATCTTTGGATGGACGGTCAACACTTTGAGGACTAAGTTGGTGACTCATACCACTTTGGCTACGGTGACTACCTGTGAAGGCTATCAGTTCAAGACTCATATTTGTCGGAGTAGATCCGCCTGGCTTAGTTTCTTATGATTATGTTATTGAGGAGACATTGTATAAGTTAAAAGAAACTATAACTTAGTTGCTTACCTTTTTATTTCCCTTCTTTGGAGATCTGGTTGTAATCTTTACTTTATTTCTATCTACCTTCCGCACACGTTTGTAGAGTATATTTCCAAATACTCTATAGTTGTCTTTTGATTTGGTACTTGTTATTCTGCACTCTGATGTTCTTTGTGATCCTTTTGTGATCATTTCTTAACTTTTATTATTAGATTACTTGAATACCATAATTTGTTCTTGCTTTTGATTATATTATTGTGCTAAGTGGATATGATCATTCCTAAACTAGATCTGTTGAGCTATGGATCACTCCCGAGTAACCCAGATAGGGTACCACCTGGATGGATTTAGGGCGGGATGTGACAACTTAAGATGGTGGAAATTCTTTTGGAGATTACCACTTTATCCTAAGTTCAAATACTTTTTTCGGTGTCTATTGCATGCAAGACTACAAGTCAAGACAGCTTTTTCCAAATGGACAACAGATAGCCCAACAAGTGAACTATGTGATAACGCTGACGAATCAATTTGGCACATTTTCCTTTCTTACAACTGAACAAAGAGAATTTGGGTGGCAAGCCATTGGGGCTAAGATTGAGCAACTTAGTCACTACTCATTCTTACAATTATGCAATTCCATGTTACTAAACTCAAACCTGGGAAGAACTACTAAGAGATGGCTTTTCTATGTGCTTATAACTGCATGCTACTCTATACAGATAGAGAGAAACTCCAAGGTTTGTAATAATAAGGACCTAAACCCAATAAGGGTATTGACCAACATGAATAGATGGATAAAGGATTTGAAATTAGAACAACAAGATATTAAGGAACCCTGAGGGGATCAACATCTAGAACTACATAACCCTTATCCTTGTCACTATTTGCTTACAAATGTCATGTACTCACCCACTCTAATGTGTATAGGGTTATCTAATGAACATCTAAATTGCATCTAATGGAGTGTGGGACTTTCTTGGGATAACAACATCCAATTCCAAACCACAGGCTGAGACTATTTTGGAGGCTTTGGCACATGGCATTCCTGATGGAAGAAAATGTCAAGAAGACAGGGGGTGCAAATAAAGGAAATGTGGTGTGATGAAGGCAAGATAAACTCTATCTTGCTGGGGAAGCATGACCATACATGACCCCTAAAAATGGTTCCCATTTCAGCTGAATTATTGCTACATACCAAGCAAACCAACCTGTGTGGCTTTAAGCAAACCAAAATGTGTGGCTTTAGATCCCACATCCTTAAAAAATGGTTTTTAAGTTTCCCCTCAGCTAATGCCAATATAGGCACTAATATGATGAACTATGCGTCTACATGTAACTGTACTAGTTAAGTTTTTATAGTATTTTCTTTTTCATTAAAAAAAAATCATCCATAGACCAGTGATTGAATAGTGGTCATTCTGTCCTACATGTAACTGACAGGCCCTTGCTAAGGACTAAGGAGCCAGCTATCTTATTGCATGAAATATACACAAATGTATGACTTTGGAACAAAGAAACCATTTAGGTCACATTTGAAATGAACCAAAGTTGCATAAAGAATAATAAATCAAAGTTCAAGAAATTCAAAACTCCAAATATTTACAATTTTGACGAGAGATTCTCTAATGTAGAGGAATGTAGAGGATAAGATGGTTTGACTAGTTCACGAAATTTTTACTAATTGACATTGTCCGAAGAATTCAAGAGAGCAAGCCTCCCTAAAAGGAAGAAGGGAATGTCGGGAGGAGATGGTTAACGTCACCAAATGGAATATTCATAGGCATTCAACATATGAAGTTTTGGTGGCAAAGAAAAGTGGTTAGGTTATAGGTAGGTTCGACATTGGCTACTAAGAAATTTTATTAAAACTCAAGCCACCAGGTCAGGCAGCCTTCAGACAAATTTCGTCCCGGTTAGCCTGGATCGCCTTCTAACGAATGCACGAAAATGTCGGACAAACATGCAAGATGAAGATAGGTGTATTCTTTGTACCGATGTAGTGGAAGACAACATTTATGTCTTTAGTGGTTGCAGATATGCTACGAGTATCTGGAATCAGATGAATTGGCACTGAAAAGGGCAAGCTCCTATGGTTGTAGCCAAGAGGATTGGTTACCCTAAATTCATGGGAAAATGCTAAAAATTGGAATCCAAAGTGGCTAGAAAAATTTTGTTGCACACTCTATTTTCTCTAGGGATGGGGAAATAAAGATGTCCATGTCGAACTCTTTGTGAGACCAGGGAACTACAGGTCCATCATCGAGGAGTGTTTTGCTATAATCAAGGAGGCATGGGGTTTCTGTAGGGTCCCAGTACAACAGACGCTACAATATAAGGGAACGATAGGGTGGACGAGACCTCCAATAAGGTGCATCCATACCTAGCAAAGGATAGTTCACCCAGCTGGGGGGTGTTAATTGGAGACTTAATTAAGATGGGAAGTATTGGGATGGCTCCATTAAGAATATCAGGTGTGGGGATGTCCTAGAAATGGAACTCCTCGCCATAAGGGAGGGGCTTGAGTTTGCCTTAAACCTAAAGGCTTGGCCGGCTGGAGTTGGATTCATTAAAAGCTATCACCATGCTGGAATCTTGCACTAGTACAGAGGGAAAGCATGGGAGGCTCGTGAAGGCTATTCATAGGTTGTTTGCATCTAATGGCCATGCTAGTTCAAAAACATGGGTCGTGAAGGTAATAAAGCTTCCAATTGGTGGTCGAGGTTCATGTTCAATAGGGAGACACCTTGGTGATCACCTCCTCCAGACCTGGAGGAACTTCTAAGGGTAGATACGCTGGCCAAGCTAGCCTAGTATGCTATGGGATTCTGTTTGGGTCATGCTTAACCCCATTCTTGTTAATAAAAAAAATAAAAAAATAAAAAAAAACAAAAAAAAAACAAACCAATTCAAATTCAAACATTGAATATATCAAGCATACTTCCAAGATAATAGGAAGTCGTTTGCTTGGCAGGGAATCCGAGATAATAGCAGTTGTATTCAACCGAAATTCCAAGACCTTGTGTGTGTCATATCCATTGGACTGTTTTGAAATCAAAATACTGTTATAACCAACAACATCAAATTAGGGGTGTCAATAGTTCGGGCTGGGCTGGTTTTGGGCTGAAAAGCATTCAGCCTGGCTGGTTTTGGGCTGAAAAGCATTCAGCCCAAACACAACCCATTAAGAAAATAATGGTTTCGAGCCAATGCAGTTTGGGTTCGGGCTAACTAACGATTTGGGCTAATGGTTTAAAATTGGGTTTATAAGGGTTTGGATTCAGGTTTATTAGCAGTATATTTTGTGTACCTTGCTAATGTGTGGAATTTATCAAGAACATTTCTACGAAAAAAAAAAAAAGAATTTATCAAGAACATGAGAACGCAAATAAGCATTAAGTTCTCTCCAAGTCTTATTTTTGAAAGATAGTGAGAGTGGGGAAGTGCTTTTTTTTATAGCATAGTTGGCTCTAGTTAGCGTCGGAGTCCACTTGCCACCACTCTAACCGTGAACCCTTCTGAGTTCTACTGTATTGTTCCTTCCCAACAGAGTGCTTATGTTCTTTTGGTTTCCTGCTTACATGAAATTATCTAATGGTCCTCTAATATATGATATCATTTAATTATACCTTATTCACATTGTCTCTTCTGTTGCATGTTCAAAACCAAAAACTTTCTTTTTCCAAATAAGTGAAAAATATACAATTAATATGGAAAAGAAAGTTGGCACTTGATGGATTTTAGTGGGTTGTCTCTACCCCCCCCTCTTTCATCAGTAAGTGGGTCAAAATAAATTACATTGCTAAATATTACTAAGCCTATACTTCCGAAATGGTGAAGGGTTTGACACACTTGCTGTTTGCATTACATTCCAAAGCAAAACAATTATGGAAAACAAAGAATACTTGGGGTTTCTCCTATCTTTTACATTTAAATTATTTTATTTTATTTATTTATAACGGGTTTAATAGGCTGGTTCGCTAGAGCTAGTTTCAGGCCAAACGGTTCAGGTTAGAGGGCCACACATGGGCTGGCCCGGACCAGCTCGAACCCATCTAGACTGAGGTTGTTCCGCCCAAACACAACCCATTAAGCTTCGGTCCGGGCCGTTTCGGGCCAGTTTTAACTGTTGGGGTTAGGTTTTGATACCCTTACATCAAATAAACAAAATCCATTGTATAAAACATATGGTAAATTGCATAATCAACAAATTCCAATTTATCTTGGTAATAATTTCTTGCCGTTAACCACTAAGGAGCTCTCCTTCCTTCCACGATGAGCTCAGCTAATTCCTCCACCTCCTCTGTGGTTCTCCGAACAACACTATCTCCCTCCTATGTGTAGGATTGCAGGAACTATCTCTTATTGCAATCTCAATTTCTTCCACTGTTATATACGTGTGACCTTTATAGTTATGTTGATCGAACCTATCCACCTCCTTCCATGACCATCAATTATTCCTCAACAATATCAAATGCAACCCCAGTCCCTAATCTTGCATATCACCGTTGGCACAAGCAGGATTAGTTGATGATATCTTGGGTCGTCTCCTTACTTTCTAAAAAGGCCCTCTACTAAATAGTTGGCCTCTCACATCCCATGCAGCTTGGAGCTCTCTTGAGCACAACTGTGTGTCCCAATCTCAAGCAAGAACAATAAAATTAAAATATTAGTTATTGCGAAATTTATAAATTCCACTTTTCTATAATGCATCCACAAGATCAAAAACATTGTAGACAATTTTGCCGCTGCTACTCATCCCATATCTAAGCTTATTATGAGTTTTGTCACATCTATTACCTCTCACCTTGATCCAGTATCCTTAGATGATTTCATTGGACCCATACTTGACTTGGCAAGAATGTAATAGGAGGAGGTTTGATAGCAGGGAGTGTGAGGTTGAGTGGATTTTCCGTGCTGGTGTAAGGTAGCTACAGGAGGATGTGTACTCAGTGGAAGGGCATTTGAGTAGGGCCGACCAATTGGTGGTGCAGCATGCAAACTTCAAGGTGAAGATCAAGGACAACAATGCTTCTAGAGAGGTTATAAGGCAAAGGCCAGTACTGGGCTGGTTAAAGTTAAATGTAGATGGTTTTGCTCTTGGATCTCTAGTAGGGGGGGGGGTGATTAGAGACTCCAGTGCTAGGGTGCTCTTTTTCCTTCCGCTAGGTCTTGGGGGTTAAGACAAGTGTAGAAGCTGAGTTTATTGGCCTCATGAAAGGCCTGCAGCAGCCTATAGTTTGGTTGTGGGAAAATTGTGGATTGAGATGGATTCCATGGTGGTGGTGATAGCATGAAGACTTCTCGCTTTCCATGGTATGTTCTAGAATGGTGGTATGGGTTGAGGAGTTTTATGGATAGCATTGATTTGAGGGTTTCACATTGTGTTTGTGAAGCGAACCCTATTGCCGATTCTCTTGTTGAATCCGCGGAAAATATTAGACTTCAACCCCTTTAGGAGAGTGGCCTAAACATATCCAAGAGGAGTTACAATGGGATGCTTTATGGCTTCCAAGGTTTAGGTTTTAATGTATCCTGTCAGTTTTTTTATGGATGTATCGATCTTTGCTTATTGATAGAAGAACCAGTGAGGTTAGGTGTAATGGAGGCAACTGTTGTTACAAGATTGAGTGTGTGGTTCTTATGTGTGTCTATTTTGTTTTATTAAATTAATAAAAGTCTAAACCTTTTAGGAAAAAAAAAAAAAGTCCCTAAATACTACCTTGAGGAGGTTAATTCGTTGGAATTTCTAATTAAGATTGTTACAAGACAAGTACTTTGCTGGTCCATTTTGTGATAATCTTGTAGTGACGAGATCTCACACTCTCTGGCTTTGGAAAACTGTGAGAAGGCATTTGACAAGACAAGTTCGAGAAAATCTTCTAACGAGTTTCGGTGATCATGCCTTAACAGGGCGACATGTCCGGAGCCATGACTGAAAAGTAAGAATCGGAGATTCTTGTCCTGTAGTCAATTTAAGAACTCGATCGATTAGGAGCAAAGGAATCGCCAGTAAGAAACGTCGCAAATCTTGACTTTCCTCTAACGGAAGAAGTTGCGTATGCCATAACGAATAATTTTCAGGGGGTTAATCAAATGGTAACGAAATTTTCAGGGGGTTAAAAAAAATAATTTCTCTTGAAACCACCTGAAATTATATACGGAGTCACATTTTCATATGACAAGACAAGAAATACCAGAAGTTGCAAAGTAGGTTTAACCCTTCTTCCAATCAATTAAAAATCGATGCTTAACTATGTTTTTTCCTGCCTTGCCAGAGATAATAAACACAAACGAAAAAAAAAAACACTTTTTAGCCAAAAGAATAAGGGATGCTTAACTTTGATCCTATATGAACTTGATGACAATGTATCCGTATCGGATATTAGTCTTTCGGTAACACAAAGACTAATAGTCCCACTCATTGTAAAGTTCCTTTACTTGTAGAACTCTACTCATTGTAAAATACCACATCATGTACACTACCATCTCTATTTAAAGATAATGAAAGCTCTCCCGAATCGGTTGATTGGGGATTTCACCGTGGACGAGACTTCATATGAAGATCGAACCACGTTAAAATTGTGTTTCTATTTTGAACATCGATAGAGCATACATGATCTGGGAATTAATTCGGTGGTGGCAAAGATCCGGTCTTGGTATTTTTTTTCGGTTCTTGAACCCTCTTCTCGGCTTTGTCTTGCATCTCCGCAAGGAGAGCGATTTGCTTCCCTCTCGAATTGCTGAAGCGGTTTTAGTTTCACGAAGCAACGTTGATTATCTTCATCGAGTCCGTTTTTTGAGAATCACAAGCATCTTTAGTTTCTTGTTAGACAAAGGAGGCGTGTCAAGTGCAAACTTGATAAATTGGGCCCACCAATCTGCAATGCTTTCAATTGAAAATCTTGAAGCTCCACGTGCCCTTTGCCAAATTCAAGATAAGTACATTGCTGTCTCTTTTTGTGTTCTTTGTTTGCTTGGCACTTGGTTAGTGCTTGGGTCTCACGTTTTTTAAGCCTTCAAAACCTTTTTTGCCTTTCGCTTTGGGTTTAACGTGTAAACCCTTTGCCATTCTGATTTTGTTTCTCCAAATTTAAAAAAAAAAGGGGAAGGAAAGGCAAAACATCTCTTTTAACCCTTTGCTTGGTTATTGATTGGTTGTTGCACCGGTAGAAGTATTCATCATGCTGATTCAAAGGTTTCATACGAATCTCTGGTCGTCTTACCTCCACCTTACTCAATGAGAGAAATTTTTTGACTTGGTCTCGTGCAATAACCGTGCCTTAGGTGGTCGTTCTAAAATTGGTCATGTTAATGGACAGACCACGGCTCTTGATATTGCTGACCCCAAATATGGTGAATGGCTTGCCAATGATAACCAAGTTATGACTTGGCTTTTTAATTCCATGGAACCTCGGATATATGAGATTTTGCTTACCTGAAACGGCTAAATCTCGTGGGATGCCTTAAGTCTTATGTATGGACAAGCTGATAATTCCTCTAGAATCTATGAACTGCAACAAGAGATTGCTCATGTTGAGCAAGGATCTTCTCGTCTTTTTCTCGACCATCTTGGAAACCTTAAAAAGAAATGGGATGAACTCGTCAAGATCGTCCCCCAGCCCAAACTATTGATGAATATATGAAGAGAGATGAGCATGACCGTGTCTTTCAACGTTAGCCGATTCGACCTGAATATGAAGACTTAAAAGACAGATACTTATGAATTCAGAAATTCCCACATTCACTCACTGTTTGTGCCACTATTCGAGAGAAGAGACTAGAAGACGTGTTATGCATTCGACTCTAAAACAGGGACTGATCAAAGTGAGACTATTGCCCATGTTGCAAAAACAAATATTTTTCCTAATCGGCTCTCGAAATCACGTCTCTTATGGTCGTCATCGTGGGAAAGGTCGTGGAACTCGACCTACTTATCATTGTGATCATTGTAATCGTGATGGTCATTCTAAAGAACGTATCGGCAGTTGCACCCTCACTTGCGTCCTTCTAAAGATCGGACCACCACTAAAACATCGGATCCAAAAATTGTTATATGGATAATTATAATGAACTTGTTGTGCAGGAATTTGCTCCTACCCCATTACCAAGTATGCGGATAGCTCATCAATTGACATTGAGCAACAAAATCTTGATACTCAAGAAGAACCACAAATATTGGTTCCACCTGAGAATGAGCAGACATCATCTATACAAGTTCGAAGGTCAACTCGAGTCTCTAAACCTTCCATCAGATTGCATGACTTTTCAACATATCATGCAGTAAAATATCCCATTCAATCTCATATTTGTTATGATCGTATTTCTCCTCAATTTCTTACATTTTTAACGCCATTGATGATCATAAGGAACCAATTAATTACCTTGAAGCCAAGAATTCATCAGTATGGATAAAGGCTATGGAAGACGAACTAAAGGCCCTTGATAAGAATCATACTTGGGATATTGTTCCACTTCCAAATGGTGTACACCCAGTTGGTTGTCGATGGGTCTATAAAACCAAATACAACGGTGATGGTACAATTGAAAGATACAAGGCTAGGCTTGTTGCCAAAGGATATACCCAAACATATGGGGTTGATTATAAGGAAACTTTTGCACCAGACTGAAGATGAACACTGTAAGAGTGTTAATGTCAATAGCCGTCAATTGTGAATGGCCTCTCTTTCAAATGGATGTTAAGAATGCATTCTTACAAGGAGATTTGCTAGAAGAAGTATACATGGAAGTTCCTCCAGGTCATCCATTAAAAAATCAAGATGGTGTTGCCTGTAGATTGAAAAAGGCAATATACGGTCTTAAGCAATCACCACGAGCGTGGTATGAGAAGTTAAGTACAGCCCTTATAGTTTTTGGATTCAAAAGAAGTGGATCGGACTCTTCAATGTTTGTCAAGAAAACTACGGCGGTATAGTTGTCGTCTTAGTCTACGTTGATAACATAGTTATCACTGGAGATAATCATCGAGAAATTACTACTCTCAAGCAATATTTGGATAAAACTTTTGACATCAAGGATTTGGGAAAACTTCGATATTTTCTTGGTATTGAAGTTGCAAGCTCTAGTAAGGGATTGTTCATTTGTCAAAGGAAGTATACTCTTGACCTTCTAAAAGAAACTGGAAAAATGGGTGTGAAACCAGCTAATTCTCCCATGGACTATAATAGCAAAGTGATCAATGATTCTACTCCTCTCGCAAGATATTGGTTGTTTCCAACGATTAGTAGGACGGCTAATTTATCTTACTATTACTAGACCTGATATTGCTTATTCAGTGAGTTATGTGAGCCAATTCATGCATGCTCCTACCAAAGGACATATGGAGTTGGTAGACCGTATTCTATGTTACTTGAAGTCATCTCCAGGACGAGGTATATGGATGAAGAAAAATGGGAACACTATTATTGAAGGATTCTCTGATGCTGATTGGGCGGGTAATCCTATTGATCGAAAATCAACTACCGGCTTCGCGTATTTGTTGGAGGAAATCTAGTCACTTGGAAAAGTAAAAAACAAAGTGTGGTTGCACGTTCCAAAGTGCTGAAGCCGAGTATAGAGCAATGGCATCTGCAACTAGTGAATTGGTATGGATCAGATCTCTTCTTCAAGAATTAGGATTTGACAGTTTTAATCAACCTATGAAGCTCTTCTGTGATAATCAAGCGCTACTCACATTGCTTCCAACCCAGTATTTCATGAAAGAACCAAACACATTGAGATTGATTGTCATTTTATTCGTGAGAAAGTCCAAGATGGAACTATTGAAACTCCATTCATAAGAAGTGAAGAGCAACTTGCAGATATTTTCACAAAAGCTTTATCCAAGGGAACATTCCAAAAACTATTGTCCAAGTTGACCTCGGATGTTATCTTCGATCCAACTTGAGGGGAGTGTTATCGGATATTAGTCTTTCAAGTGTAACACAAAGACTAATAGTCCCACTCATTGTAAAATACCACATCATGTACACTACCATCTCTATTTAAAGATAATGAAAGCTCTCCCAGAATACGGTTGATTGGGGATTTCACCGTGGACGTAGACTTCATACTGAAGATCGAACCACGTTAAAATTGTGTTTCTATTTTGAACAGTATCTTTACCGTCTTATATACTCTTTACAGTAATGAAACATCACAGAGCAGGAAAATCTAGTAAAGGACGAATCAAATGAATCAGAGAAACTGAGCTGGCTGTAGGATACAGAAATATAGAAATATATATAGAGAGAGAGAATAATAAAGTTAATAAGAAAGTAACGCACCAGGTGATCGGTGATGCTACTGCCATGCCATATTCGTCACAGTGGTTGGAATATATGGGCATGAAAACTGCAACAATTTCGCCTTCATTCATTAAGCATTGAAACGGAGATTGTGTGAATGAGAAGCAGCAAAGAAAAGCATATCAAAAATGGAGAAAAGGGCTTACTAAGCAATGCAATGCCAGCATCTCTGATTCATCATGTCTCTTTCGTCTGTTTGAAATGAACTAGCTAGCACCTATCTAAGATGATCTCAACTCCTGCCTGCTACTTCTTTCATTTATATGTGAATGAGATGCAACACTTTGAGTTTCAGGCAAGGTAGGTATGCCCAATATCGCAAGTCTTCTTTTCTTCTTTTTCGTAAGAGACTTGCAGCAAGTTTACTACCGAAACAAATTAAAGGGAAGAAAAGAATCAAAAAAGCATTAGCATTGTTTGTTTTAGTCAGAAAGGACTCCAGTTGGCTTACGAGAGAAGATCACCTACACAGGACACAGAGAACTTCACAACAAAAGGAGGCCCATGCAAATAATTCAGATCCTCTCCACCTGTGCAGGCAGTTTCCTTATCTCCCCACCCTCACGCATGTCTGCCCATGGTGCACGGACAAGTCTTTATATCAGCACAACTGTGAAAATGAGAGGATGGGTGACCGCCTGCTCAGGTGGAGAGAATGTGAACTCCCATACAAGAGCCCACGTTTCAATCAATCAAATAAGGAAAAGACCTCAATCAACAAGTCTGCAATTATTAATTTTCCCAATAGCTAGATGAATTAAATAGGTAGATTACCTGACTCCCAATATTCATTCAATACTTGGAGTGGTCACATTTATTCGTGTCTTCTTGTGCTTCAAATCGTAATGCTCATCATGGGAGAAAAGTAGTGTGGTTGACTCCCTTGTCAGGAAGGCCTTATCAACTGAGATCTAGTGTGATAGTTTGGCATGTTTCTGATTCCTGATTTATGATTTCTTAACTATCCAGATGTTGTACGTTTCATGTGTTTCTTCTTTTAATTGGGTTCGTTCACCAAAAGAAAATCGTGGCAAAAAAAAAAAAAAAAAAGTATCAATTGCGACGGAACTTTTGCCATGGAAATTGACTACCATTGTAAAAAATCCAACTATTGTTATGGCACCCACATAAACCGTAATATTTAGGGAATATATTCCAAGGGAGAAAACGGTGGTAAAAAACTCCGTATATACCACGATTAAAGTCTCCCGTGATCATTGATTGACTAAATGCTACGGTAATTACCGTGGCAAATAGTCAATTTCAAATTCCTTTAATTTGTTTATGGCAATTAGACTATTTGCCTGGGTGATTTATAATCGGGCAAAAACTCCATATATACCTTCTGAAATTGTATAACAAATAGACTATTTTCCATGGAAATTTACTACCGTAGCAAAAAACTTCATATATACCATTAACAATTAAAATATATGCTACGGTAATAAATTACCGTAGCAAATAGTCAGCTTCATGTTTATAGCAATTAGACTATATGCTACGGTAATATTACCGTAGTTGTCAATAATTGAATAAGCACCTATTACCCCACTTCGAATGGAGTTCAAGAATCACAAGCTGCTTTTCTGTAGTAAGGTTTTCACGCTTCACATCTGGTTTCCACACTTCACATTGGGTCGGGTCCGGTCTTGGGCCACCTATGGTACCAGGCCCATTTTATCCGCTAGTCTCCCCCTCTCTAGTCCTTATGAGCTGTAAATTTCCTCCCGTTTCAACCTTATGTATGGATGTTGTCCTAATTGTTTATACTTTAAAATTGCGAAGTGACAGAATATTTACTTCTACCGCCCCCTTAGTTGAGGTCTTTACATGGCCCAAACCATGCCATGCACCACCCTGTTGACAATGGAAGTTTTTTAGACATGTTGGAATCATATGTCAATTTGGTAACATTCAGCGAATCTGATGGAAAGGTTGAAAGTTGGTTGACAATTCAAGGTTGGCAGCTTTGGGGAAACTTCATTTCAGCCACTGAAAATACAAGAATCCTAGCTCGTATCCTTCTTTCTGCCTTTTAAGTTTAATGAAAAGCACTATAATTTTTTAGCCCTTCTGTTAGATTGCACTCCATATATGGTTTTCTTGAATAATAATTTTCTTACAGAGTAATTCATTATTTGGGGTTTTTTTCTGTAATAAAAAAACTTTATCTGAACCTAAAATCTCATCTTTAAATATCTCTTTTCTCTTTCACTGCTCCCACGTTTCTTTTTTTTTTTTTTTTTTTTTTTTCTCATTCCCATTGCTTTTTTTGACACTTAATTCCTCATATAGCACTATTATGAAATATGATTTTGCTAGAGTACTCACTCTTTGGCAATACATAAAATATATGAGACTTCCACTCTCTCAAAGCATATTTTACTGTTATGGCATGTGCTAAAACCTAGTTATCCTATAATACAGACTTTAATTGTCCCAGCAGACTTTATCACTGGATGGAAAATTGCAACAGACAGATAAGAGTATTCCTTCCCGTTCCTACCTTCTTTAAATTCTTGGTGAATATGCTAGGCATTTCTCTGCCTAGTTTTTGTGCCTAATATTCTGATGTTTATCAGAAGTTGTCTAATCCTTACCTCGCAGGAATGGGAAATGATCCAATGCTTCAACGGTGGTACCTGTTGGAGCATTTTGGAGCTTTCTAAAATTAAGTGGTTTCAATGTTTTACTCGCAGTCTGTCTCGACAGTTCATTCACAAGGTTATAAGCAGAAGTTATTTCACCTGCAGTAAATAATTGGAAAACATGGCACTGATGACTGAATACATTTTTCTCTTCTTCTTTCAATTGAGGGAGTTCTTGTCTGTTTTATGATGCTTGAAGTTTGCTGAATCCTTGCCTCTTTCATTTAGCCTTACTCTTTTGCCTGTGACAGTTAAAGATTACACACTTCATAGATTATGCCAATAACTGCTGAAGAAAAGGCAATTAGAAGTATCTCATATCATCTCGTGTTTTTTCTGAATTATTAATTTCTCATGGTGCAGCAAGTATATGATTATGACACATTTTCAGCTGATGACATAATGGGGGTAGCTGAGATTGATATTCAGCCTCTGATCACATCTGCAATGGCGTTCGGAGATCCAAACATGTTTGGAAACATGCAAATTGGGAAGTGGCTGAAATCACATGACAATGCTCTCCTTGAAGACAGCATCATCAATATAGTGGATGGGAAAGTGAAACAAGGTGTGTTGCTGCAGCTTCAGAACGTTGAATGTGGAGAATTAGAGTTAGAACTAGAATGGATACCACTAGAACAATAGTTATCAACATTTTGTTTTTCCACATCTACTGTTGAATAAAACTTTGATGCAGTTTTATTGTATGAATATTTATAAAGCATCGTGATTTTTTTGTAAATTCATTTGTGCCTCGGCACGGTGGTTGGTGGACCGCAGCTGTAGCCCCAAGTCAAGGCACAGAACAGAACAGCAAAAACTGCTAGGTAAGACTCTAGGAAAATGGCACTTCCACCAACTCCCCGACAAAGTCTTCGACACCGGGTTCGCCCTGATTTGTTTTGTCTATGTCTATGTCTATGTCTATGTCTATGTTAATTATCTTTTCTGTAATTTGCATTTCTCCTTTGTAGAGAGAGACCTGCATTTGAACCCTTCAATACTCTTTTAACTTTTTTTAGGGTTTTGACTTAATTTGTACGCTTAGCCTCTTCACACGAAATGGCAGATATATTTTGAATGCCTATGCAGGGTAAACCCCAAGTAGGGATTGTCAAAATGGTGGATTTCCTTCAATCCTATGTCAGAAGGGATGGAATAGTTCTTGCACAATAATTCCAAATTCAATCAAGATATAATATCTTAATGTGATTTACGGAAGAGAAATTTGCTTCTAGTCTCAAATCCATAGGTCGTTAAATCTGATTTGTAAGATCAGTATTAGGCTACTGACCAATCTCAATAAAGCTGGACCAGATTAGTGAAGACTAGTTTTACCTTTGATCAGATATTGTAAAACCGCCCCATTCTCGACGGATATCCTCAACCTGCGTAGGGAGGATGTGATAGTATGTCCAAAGTTGTATTGATTACTCAAAGCACGCCTTTTATAACTGTAACTAGCTAATTTTTGTTGTTTTTATTTTCCTTTCAGCAAAAAACATGTCCCAGCCGTTGAATGCTGAATGCTACCCTGCCTTTTTTTGTTTGACACTTTAATCTTTATTTTTCTTAAGATTATTATTAAGAAATGTATAATAATTTTATTTCAATAAGAAGAAAAGTTCTGTGGATGGTATGGTTCAAGGAAAGATATATTAGATTGGATTGTAAGATGGATGAGACGGAGAGGTGCTTTTGGGGTCGGGGGGGGGGGGGTTGTTATATGAAGAATGGATGTCTAACATTAAGGTTAAGAGGAAATCCACAAGATAATAATAAGACTAGCGAATGACATATGGGATGGAAAGCTAAACAGTAAAGAGTAACATAGGCAAGATGAGTGTAATGGAGATGTGAGGGAGGACAAGGAGAGGTAGCAGGTGCATCATTGGACTTGCAAATGTTACATATTTATACTGCTCTCCTATGAGGACTCTTGTTTTCCTTATGATGTACATAGTTGTGCCTTCTTGTCTTTACAATGGATACTTAATCATTGTCGCGAGTGTAACCCAAAAGGTCTTTTAGAACTTACTCTTTCGGATGTATTTTTTTTTCTTTACAACAACAAGAACAGACCTTTTCACAATTAAATGGGATTGGCTATGTGAATCTTGTCTTCTAACCAACTCTATTAAGACCATACTAAATACAATGCCTAAACTCTATTTGAATGTGTTTTTTAGTGAAGTTAAATAAGAAAAAAGAAAGAAAGAGAAAAGACAGATTTTGGTGGAGCCTTGTGCAGGACTACAGTCTAATTGAACTTCTTGCCAAAACTTTAAACCATCAATACAATGCCATTACCTTAATAATGTTCGAATTTTTCCAAAGAACAAACTTTTTTTCTTTGGGCCACAAAAATAGAAGAAGTGTACTAAACCTGTTCTGACATTTTGAGTATCAGTAACTGGCAATACAAATTCCTGGGTAGTTCTCTTCTATCTCTGTTTTCTTTTCTTTGTATACACAGCCAACAAGGCAAATATAAAATCGTCAAATCCTGACAGCCAGCTGCATGCCTTCTTCTTTAGAATTGATGGTTTTACTGAAACCTCTCAAGGTCTGGTCTTTGGTCAAACTCTTGCATTGTTGAAGGATCAGGAATTGCATCAGGATAGACAGCCATGATCTTGGCCTTCATGCTTCTGTGAGAAAACAAAATTTCACTGTAACTACATAAACTAGAACTGAAGTCACCAAGCTCAATCAATTTCTAGGAAGAGATTAAATATGACAAATATGATGAACAACTAGGGAAATTTGATAAGTTGATATAGGATTAAATGTAAATTAAGTTAATCACTTGCAATAGGAAGAATAACAAAGGCAGTTTCTTACCTCAGTTTCAGGAATATGTAATCAAGGTCTACCTTCATGGACTTTAAAAGAACTGTGCTTTTTGATAGATCACCAGAAAACTCTAAAAAACACTGCTCTGAAAAATCATTAAAATGTGACAAGACAGCATTGCTGTCTTGTAATCTTCCCAATCTGAAATAAAGAGTTTCACTCTATCAACTTCAACAGTTCTACTGTAAGGCATCCAGTTTTTCACGACATAAATGTACAGAAATAATAAATTACATATTATCTAAAATTTCCAATTGTCAGGATTGGAGTAAGAAACAGCGAAGTATGAATGTACAAGACACAAGAATTTGATTAGAGAAAACATCTAAATTATCTTATGCCTCTTTCTTCACTCTTCTTTCTCTTACCTCCAATACTAACTTAACTTTCTTAATCTCTTATACTTAATTAACCACTCCACAATGAGAGAGATGAACCAGGATCATAATGTCTAGTAGCAGAGCTAGAAAATGGTATACAGATTATGAAGGCTTTGATCATCTGATCTCTGTCTTCTCTTTAGACTTGACCTTTTTCCTTGCTTTTCTTTCTCTAAACTCCAATGTTTACTTCCTTATCTTATATACTTCCATCTCTGTAGAACACTGAATCAAATTAAACAAACCCACTTGCTGTTCCCACAGATAAACAGATCCAACCACTAAAACCAGATCCCCAAATTTTACTTTTTAACAAGTTTTTTTAATTTACCATCTCTAATGACTAAAGCTTTCAGCAATCAAACAACAAATTATTTTATTTGCAGTTCAAGAAACCACATGAAATTTTAATCTAGCAATGCACCAAAGACTCAGATCACAACCAATTAAACCCCGGAACATCACAAATTACATATATTATCTTCAGCTCTTGTGAATCATATACAATGCCAGACAAAACCTAAAAGCAGCACGCAATTCACTTCATTCAATAATTATGATTAGACCATTGAAAACCAAAACCCAGCAGAGTCAATATTTCAGAAAAGCAACCAAATGAAATTTTAGTTTTTAATCCAGATAGAGAAAGAAAAAGAGAAAAAACGAGAGGGAGAGGAAGAGAGAGGAAGAGAGAGTAAGAGGTTACACTAGGTCCTGCAACTGCCGGAGCGTGTTGACATCGTCACCATTAACTAGTGTCTTGAACTGCCGAGAAACCTCTTCAGAAGCGTCTCTGATAGCTTCCCTCTCCGACCCCTCTCCGACTGCCCCATCTCCATTAGGGAGATACAGGTATGGCAGAATCTGTGAAGTCACAACTCTTCAACTCATATTAATTACTATTTTTATATGTCATCAACCAGCCATAGTGACTGGGCCCCACAAGCCTTGCAAAAGGCGTAGATGTGGTAGGGCAAGAGATTCGAACCCATGACCTCCTTGGATAGCTACCGCTGAAACTATGACTTGCTATAATGATTGGATCGAACCCTTCAGAGCTAGAAGACCATTTGGAAAGAAACATCCACATAAGGAAAATTTCTTTGATTTAGGACATTCAAAAAAAGTTACTTGTCAAAAGGATTTCTATTTTTAGACATTTTTCTTATCTTAATGGACTCTAATTTTGAAAAGGTTTATTTAATCCTTTTCTGATGCCTATTGTGTAACCAAAATTTTGATTTATACTATTGAAATTAACCTTTTAATGTTTTTCTTAATAATCTACTCCCCCCCTCTTTTGTGAACAATTCTGTTGTTCCATTGGCCTAAAATGAAGGTGTTGTCATTGTTGGCAACTTAAGTGGGCTTTGATATGGTACAGTAACACACAAAAATGTTCTGAGAGAAAGAATCCAATTCAAATAAAGAAAACTCAAGAATCCCGTTTTTGAGGGTCTCTGTCCAGTTTTGATCAACCTCTTCATCGGATGGTCATCCAATGTCCGATTGAGCCGATTTTTGGAGGAGAGCTTCAAGACTTCTTGATCTTCAAATCCAACGGTGGGAATGTTCATTGGAGATCTCTAAGTTAATCCAATATGTACGTCAAAACACTCATTGTTTAAGTTAGATAGGAACTCTGAGTTTGATTCAAACTTTGAGTTTAATTAATCTATAAAAGGAGAGCAAACTCCAGCAGAAGTGGGAGGACGTTTTGAGGAGCTTGGGAAGAGCGTGGAGGTCGAACCAGAAGACGTTGGTTGGCTTTGGAGATCTGAAGCTTGGGAATAATTGCTGTTGAAGGAAGTCTTTTGTTTTGCTGAACAAGAAAGAAAGTGAAAGAGAAGGAAGAAGAAGCAGCAGAAGAAAAGAAGGGAACATGGTTGTATGGTTCTTTTAAAGAGAGAAAACTGAAAAAGATTGAAAAGAAAAAAAAAAAAAGAGTTGGAGAAAAAGAGAAACAAGTATTGTTACCATGCATCTTACACAAGTTGAGGTAACCCGTATTCACAAGTTATTGTCTATTATTTTCTAGGTTAAGTTTAATGATGAAGAACCTAGATCATGAATGTAATTTGGGGAACTTGAATTATTGGTTTACATTGTGACCTAGCAAGTTGGAGCTTGTCTAGGGGGTTGGGGTTGGTGCCCTTGTCTGAATTGCATTTTAGACTATAGCAGGGATTGGTGTTCCTGGACTGTTGTAGTAGTCAAAATATCTAGGAGTGTATTGAGTAATATACGAAACCCTAGGTAGGGTATTACTCCGTGGATGTAGGCAATTTGTCCGAACCACGTAAACTCTGGTGCATTGCGTTTTTTGTTTATTTTTCTTTGTTGCACATATTGGAGTGCCTTGATTGCAGAGTGGTGGTACATTGTCTGGTAGACCCAACCACATTGTGGTGTGTGGTGGACGTGTCCTTGTGCAGTTGATAGCTACGAGTGGTACACTGTCTGGTAGACCCAGCCACATTGTGGTGTGTGGTGGACGTGTCCTTGTGCAGTTGATAGCTACGAGAATGTTCTAATTAATCTTGTTTCGAGATTAAAGAAGCTTCACATTGAAGTGAATTTTTGAAGACACTGATTCACCCCCCTCTCAGTGTCAATTTGGGAATAACAAATTCATTTGTTCAAGCAGAGGGATCGATGAGGAGTGGAGTTTGGCTGGTTGCATTCTACAATCAACTGGACCTTTCGGGCTAGAAAATCAATTGTGAAGTTGCGGTTTCTGGTAGCAAATTGAAAGATATACTAGGAAAAGTAAGTGGAGAGGCGGAGGATATCTTACACCACATGCACAATGTACAGGGGGTATCTCTGAGAATTATTACAAATCTGAATTAACTGAGGATAATCTGACTCAAAAATAACTTGTTGAAGATCCTCTTGTACGGCATATGGCATGGCCGCACCTAGCGCCATCACTTCTTCTTTAAGGGTTGAGTAGAAAATTTTGGGTTTTGAGACTGCAAAAGAGATTTTGACCAAAGAATTATGAGTTAGGAAACTCCAAACCACCGACCATGCATGTTACCCTTAACAAATGATGTGTGTAAGTTTATCTTCCAAAAGCCCACGAGTGGGTATTCCCTATCACACCCCACCTAGCTGGATTTGGTCATACCCGAATACTCGTGGAGGTGATACATTACAGGACCTAGGTTCAGTGACAATTTCATACAAATACATGATATAACATAATTAAAGGACAAGAGTAAATTAAGTTTTAAATGTCAATCATCAAATCTGAATATTAAGTTTACAATCATCCATTAACTAAAGTTAAAAGTTAACTAATGCTGATCAAATAAACATCAGATTTTGAAAGGAAAGAGTAGCCTGTTTGCAGTGGAATAAATTGAAGGAAATCTCTAACGGAAGGCGACTCCATAAGAACAATCCTGACACGAGCATGAAAAGTCATGCGCGTCCACTTCTTCTCTAATTATACCCTCATGGTAATCTACCGGCAACGGATACTCCATGGGAGTGGGGTTCTCACATCCTGTAGAAAAATTTAAAGAAACACACGCATATAAAGGAATGAGTTCCACATAACTTAGTGAGGTCAACTAAACATTCATGTCATGCATTCGATCACAATTTCCACATCACATTCATAAGATGATAATGTAAGTAATGACATTAATATAATAATGCAAATTATGGTGTAAGCTCATATCTCTATCATGAAATCTCTATGGTAGACACGCATTAAATAAAACACCAATCTACTTTGGGTGGTCTCAGTCACTCTCCCTCAACAAAAGACATTTATTGGGTTTTCCACGGTTGTTGAGTAAAGTCGGTCAAGCCATGGTTGGCGGTATAAGTCACCATTCTCTCACATCACCATTTATGAGAGGCACATGTTAAGGATAACCCTAGGCCAAATGCAAGGTCATACATTCTCATATTACATATGATCCGGATATCTCCCCTCATGCCGAGTGCTATTTTGGTTCGATACCTTCCCACCTATGAATGATATCTTCAATGGGAAGCATCTGTTGGATCCCATTCCTTAACCCAATGGTCATCTACATATAACGGACAAGATGCTCTCCATGTCTTCTCACGGGTTATTTGCCGGTCTTGAGCACGCAAAAGCCTTTATCTATTATATGCAACCCTACCAATCTATGATGACAGTGGACCTGCTTGACACATATGAACCATGGTGATAGTCCAAGAAGGATGCCTCGACCCAACTACTGTGGAGAACCCAAAAGACGTGCTTAAGAGCTGTGAGAGAGAGAGTGGCTGAGACCACCTAGAAGAGTATGGTGTTCTATCTTAATGCTTGTTCGCCATTAGGCACTAGAATATGTTAGAGTTAGATGCATGCTAGCACATTGTCTCATATCATATTGCATCATGCTTCGTTCTTGAAGTTGACTGTAATTATTATTTGTATTTGAACTAGTCGCTAAGTTCTTTTGAACTCACTCTTCAGGGACAATGTTTATTTAGATGACTTTGTAGGTGAAGAAGAGATCCCGACCCCTATTTGGAGGTCCCTTTCTTATATTATACGACTGAGAAAACAATGGGAGCTGATAGTAGCTCGTGGTGGGACTCGATTACCTGTATGGTACTATCATAGTACCGATCAATAGTGACAGACATCGCCTTGCTCACTGATGGGATTACGAGCTTGATATTGATCCCAAGTTACAATAATACAAACCCAAGGAGAAGAAGGCGAAAATAGAAGAAGAAAAACCATTAGAAGACATATATTAGTTCGATAGTCTTTTTTATTTCATTCAGTTGTAATACATTAGTTTGAATATTCTTCCACACTTTGACTATTAAAGTTTACTTCTGCATACTCTTTTACTCTGATTATTTTGGTATCATTTTCTGCACTTTGATATTGTTTTGAGATATTTCTGAGATCTATTATTTGATTATTCTTTTAATTACATTAACACAATGATTATTTATTGCTTATGATTTTACTATTGTACTGTGTGGGAGGATGATTAATGAGATTTGATCTTCGGGGCTATGGATCACACCTCCAGGTATTGCGGTTAGGGTATTGGTTGGGGGTACGTGACATAAAATTTTCCTAGTGGCAAAAGGGTTCAATCAATAGGAGGGTTTGGACTACCATGAAATCTTTAGTCATGTGGTTAAACCTACAGCTATTCAGCTAGTCTTAGGCCTAGCAATCTTTCGTTGTTGGCTTGTCAGACAACTGAATATTCGAAATGCCTTTCTTCATGGTTTTTTGAATGAATAGTCTATATGATGCAACCTCTTGGCTTTGTTGATGCACATCACCCTGATTATGTATGCAAACTTCAACGCTCTCTTTATGGTTTAAAGCAGGCCCCACAAGTTTGGTTTGATAGTCTTAGCTCTTATCTTCTTGAGTATGGTTTTATTGGGTCTAAGACTAACGTCTCACTGTTTATCTTTCGAAGTCCTCATGGCGTTATTTTTATTGATCTATATTGATGTTATTATCTTTATTGGTAGTTCTGACAAGCTCTTGGCCCAGTTTCTTAGGGATCTTGGCTTTGTTTTTGCATTAAAGGATTTGGGTCCTCTTCATTATTTTTGGGCATCTCTATTTGTCACATCCACCCAGCCGGTATCCTATCTGGCATACTCGAGTGTGTGATTCACACCTCCGAAGATCAAGTATCGAGGAAATCATCCTCCCACATAAGCAATAACATAATCATGGACGGATAAAAATCAAGTGTAATATTATAAATAAAAGATCCAAACAAAGAAATGAATAACAATATAATCAGAGTGCGAAAAAATGATACCAGATGTAAACATAAAAAAGGAGTAGAGTGAGGCGGAATCTCACTCCATAATTACAGCGGAAATGTGAAACCCAACCCTAACCTGTCACATCCTCCCAGCCGGTACCCTATCTGGCATACCCGAGAGTGTGATCCACAGCCCGAAGATCAGGTATCGAGTAATCAACCTCCCACATAAACAATAACATAATCATGAACAATAATAATCGATGTGCGAAAGATAAACCATAGATCCAAATAAGGAAAGAATGAATCATATATAAATCAGAGTACTAAATATAATCAGAGTGTCTAAATCAGATAAGTAAAGTGAGGCGAAATCCCACTCTACAACCAGCGGAAAAGTAGTTCTAAAAGAGAATAAACAGGATAGAATCTAATCCCAATAGCAGGTAAAATAGGTAACTAAATTGTTCTCAATCTTATAGACAATATCCCTATAAGTATAAATCTCATAAATGGCACAAGGGTGCTTCCACTCTATGGTCGGACTAAGCATCGTACGGAGCATAACCACTCGTGGGATCTTCAGTGTAATTGTCGTAACCGCAATCACCTTCCGGAGATATGCCTCTTCTCCTTGCGCTTCTTCATACGGAGTCATGATATTCGAACCCGTAGAATAGTCTAACAAACATTGTACAATAAAGGAATGAGTTTCAAAGAAACTCAGTAAGGCAGTTAAATCCATAATAACATAAATGGCAGGATTACAAAACAAACATAGATGCAATATGGTATGAGACAAACAATGAATGTATGAATCTAACTCTATATATGCTGGTCTCTATTGGCGGACATGCTTTAAGTCATAGCACCGTACTTCTTTAGGAAAGTCTCAATCACTCATCATCAGTTGGTAATGGGTCCGGCATCCCTCGGGACATTCCATGGCTGGGGGTATAGGTCACCACTCTCTCACATAACCATTGGTCTAAGTACCGGCGCATGTCGGGGGTAAAGCCTAGCCAAATGCAAGTCTTCTACTTAGTTACATCAAGTCGGATCCAGATACGTCCATTCCTCGACCCCGACGATCCTTTCCGGTATCCTTCACACTAGAGTCCTCATAGTCCCCGACTACGGACTCATCAACCCTATTGGTTATCCACATATGGTAAACGGGAAGCTCTCACGTCCTCTCACGGGTTGGTTACCGGTCTTGAGCGCCCGTGAGCCCAAGTCTATCCATATGCAACCCTACCAATAAATGGCCCCCACAATGTGATTCCTGTCCTCTCACCGGGTTGGTTACCGGTCTTGAGCGCCCATGAATCCCCATTGCTACCACGGGTCGTTCGGTCTCAATACCCCTCCGATTAGGGTCGACATAACGGGACATCCTAGCCAAACACTACTAGACAGTCCTAAATATGTCATCCAACAGTTTAGGAAGGTGTCCAGAGGGCATCTCCGGAAACATCCCATAATATTCCCGTAGTAGTCCAAGGACAGAAGTGTCAAAAGGACACCTCTCCTTTCCAAACCATACTTAAGCATACACAAGCATCAATTCATAACATCACATATATGGTAACTTCATATATGGAAAGAAATCAATAATTACAATCAACTTGTATATAACTGATAAGTAAATCATACATGAGTCAATTCAATATAAATAAGTAATGCTATTGATATCAAGACAAGTACCACGATAGTATAACATTATAAGAATCTAATTAAAGAAATAAATTAACAAGATTCAAATATAGAAACTAAGATATGCAATTTATGTTGTTAAAGAAGTAACCATCCTTACCTTTTATAACTTGCAAAAGAATCCTAAGAAATCAAGTAAGATCTTGACAAACTTGAGAAGAAGGTCCTAAACAAGTGTATACAACATATTAGGAAAGATCCCTAACAGAAAAGATACCAAAACATCCAAAACATACCAAATCTGGAGTTGCTGTACTCATTGGTTGATTGGATTGGTCTACTGCCCCAATCGACCAATGAAGACATTGGCCTTCAAAATCAGAGTTTTAAGATATAAGATCTGAATTTGGTGGTTCAAAAGGGTACTAAACAAGGGGTAAACTACATTAGTAGTATCCTAACATATAGAGGACCTCAAAACACTAATCAAATCAAGTCTTCAAGATACAAATTAGGAAACAAAAAGTTACCATAGTTAGATCAATCATGGTTCTTGAAGAATTCAAGATAGAAATCATAGACAAGAACAATAGGAGAATGAATCATTGATTCAGATAAAGATATCATGGAAGGCATACTTAGATCTTCAAGAAAATAGACCTAAGAGCATAAATCTAAATAAGGAAACAAAAACCTACCATAGATGTAACTATCATGATTAATGAAGAAAGCATGGTATGGTAGAAGAGAAACAACTAGAGATTGATAGATCATGGATCATGAAAAGAAAACACAGCAATTGACTACTAACATGATCACTATAGTAGATCTAAGAAGATCAGAATTTAAATCAAAAGATTAACAAAGACAAGATCATGATTTGATCATGATTCCTTCAAAAGCTTGCAATGATCATGGTTAAGATCATTGCATTAGCCATTAATCCTTAGGAAGATCATGAGAGACAAGTCCAGAGATGTTTGCAACAGAGAATGCAGCATCTCCTCTACTGTCTTAACTTAAAAAGGAAAGAAAAACAGAGATGGAGGAGAAGAAGAGAGTGTAGACATACCTTTGATGCAAGAGGAAGAGTTTTGACGAAGATCCGTCAAGAAAAACCCCAAGGATGCAAGGGAGATGACTTGCAGAGGTCTTTGGTTCATTCCAAAGAGTTTGGAGGCAAAAAGTACGAAGTAGACTCGAGATTGGACTTAAATAGAGCAAGCAAGACCTAATTGCCAAAGACAGAACCCATTGGTCGAGTGGATTGGTCGACTGGTCCAGTCGACCAATCAGTTCAGCAACTCCTAAACAGGGAATTGAAGACCTAGATCAAATCCAATCCTAAAGGGGTTTTGCACACATATCAAGTGACTTACCTAATAGGTAGAAATGCCTTCAAACCATGATAGAGAGCACTCCAAGTCCATCAACTAATCCGATCTTCATCAAGATTCAGTTTCCATAAATAGAACCTCACCATCAACTCTCATGGATTCAAAGCCAGACACCAAGTCCTCCACTGGGATGGCCCAAAGCTGACTTCTTACTTTACTTCGGGTCACTGGACCTACAAATAACAAGGTTTTCGGGTCAAGGTTAGGGCTGGGTTTCACATTACCTGACCCTGACCTTGACCCGGTGACCCGGTTGTTTTTAGGTCCGAAGACCCGGAGTAAAGGAAGAAGCCAACTATGGGCCATCTTAGTTGAAGACATGGTGTTTGACTCTGAACCCATGGATGTTGATGATGGAGTTCCATACTTGGATGTCTGTGCAGATTTGGAAAAGAAGCTGCAGCTTGAAGAAGATGAGATTAGTTGAAGGACTTGGAGTATTATCTGACTTGGTTTGAAGGTATTTCCTCACACTAGACATGTCACTTGATGTGTGTGTAAAAGCCATAAGGTTTAGAGCCCATAAGGTTTAGAGCCCATTTGATCCTTCAATTCCCTATCTTGGCCTTACTGTCTGCCTTGGTCGACTCCTTGGTCGAGTGGACCACTCGACCAAGCACTCGACCAAAGGAGTGTGAAATCCGAGAATTTGTAATTTTAGGGTTTTTCACTTTTATTTAAACCCTACTTCGTGTTTCTTTGTTACGGCTGCCTCCTAAACACTTTGGAACGTGAGAAGACCTCTCCGAAACTCTCTTTGGTGATTTCGAAGACTCCTCTGCAGATCTGAAGCCTCTCATCGCGGTTCTGACAATTCAAGGTTAGTAATCACTTCAACATTGCGAATTTCTTTTCTTCGATCTTGTTCTTGTTTGAGATCAGGAAGAAGATGCTGCATTCTTGCAACCATCTATTCCATGATCTCATTCTATTCTTTGAGATCTATGATCATCATCATGATCTCAACCCTAGCCGAATATTTTTCTTGAAACCCTAACCCTTGTTTGATCTATCTGGAAACCTTTGGTGACCTCCCATGCGAGGGAAACCTCATGGATCATATTTATGTTAATCTAAACTTGATTTCTATGATTTTCTTGTTATTTTCTTGATAGCAATCATTCCCTCTCATTCAGTGATCATAACCTTTCCTGGGGAGCCATAAAGGTTGAAACCCTAATTTCTTGGGTTAAATCAAGAACCCAAATTTTGACCATGATTTGATGTTTTTACCTTCCCATATGATTTTAATACATCCTAGGAAGTTCCCCTTCGAATTTCGGATCAATCCGACTTCAAACGTGGAAGTTATGGCCAAAGCAGTCTGTACAATTCCGGACTGACTTGCTTGGTCGACTGGGCAAGTCTACCAAGCACTCGACCAAAGGAGTCAGTAGCTTCGTTTTTCGCCGGATTTGATTCGTTTACTCTCTGATCTTGTAGGTATCTTTCCTAATGCTGTATCTATGGTTATTAGGAGTTTATTTACTAGGTTTGGAGTTGCTCTCTTTGATCTTTGGATTATCTTCGGCGATAATCAAGGTAAGGACAGTTATTTCATAATGATATAGATCGTATACTCTCTGGTTTCTACTTTATGAAACTATGAGTTTGTTTACTGTTCTTGTACTTTATACCTCTGATGTACTACTGTAAGTACAGTAGCACTTGTTTATGTATTCTTTTCATTATTCAAGCATATGAGATGTTTATTACTGCTTGATCGGATTATGCTTTTACATTCTCTTTTATATGATGAAGTGTTGACTGTGTATGTCATGATTAATCTGAGAATGTGTTTGACTAGGTATGGTTTGGGATTGGGAAGTGTCCTTTTGACGCTTCTGTCCTTGGACATCGGAGGGAATAGTATGGGATGTTCTCCGAAGATGCCCATCAACGCTTTCCCGAATCATTGGTTGTCATACCTAGGGCTGTCTAGTAGTGTTTGGCTAGGATGTCCTTGTTATATCAGACCCAAATTGGAAGGGTATTGAGACCAAACGACCTGTGGTAGCAGTGTGATTCACGGGCGCTCATGACCGGTAACCAACCCGTGAGAGGACGGGAATCATATTGTGGGGGCCATTTATTGGAGGGTTGCATATGGCTAGACTTGGGCTCATGGGCGCTCAAGACCGGTGAAATGATCCGTGAGGGGACGTGAGAGCTTCCCGTTTACCATATGTGGATAACCAATAGGGTTGATGAGTTCGTAGTCCGGGACTATTAGGACTCTAGTGGAAAGGATACCGGAAAGGATCGCCTGGGGCGAAGAATGGAGGTATCTGGACCTGAGTTGATGTAACTGAGTAGATGACTTGCATTGGGCTAGGCTTTACCCTGACATGCGCCGGTACTTATACCAAATGGTTATGTGAGAGAGTGTTGACTCAACCCCCTGCCATGGTTTGTCCCGAGGGATGCCGGACCCACTACCAACAGGAGCCGTATGCGTGACCTACCCAAAGAAGTACGGTGTTATGACTTAAAGCATGTCTGCCAATAGAGACTAGCATACATAGAGTTTAGATGCATACATTCATTATTTGTTTCATACTGCATTGCATCTTGTTATGTTCTGATATATATTATCTATGCTATTATGAGTTAACTTGCCTTACCAAGTTTCTTTCAAAACTCATTCCGTTTTGTACAATCTTTTGTTAGACTATTCTACAGGTACTGATTACTATGACGGACAGTATGATGAAGCGCAAGCCGATGAAGCGTACTACACGCAAGGTGTTGGCGACAATCAAAATTACATTGATGATCCCTCAAGTGATCAAGTTGCGTACTACGATTAGACTTAACGTGGAGTTGGAGCATCTCTATTGGATTGATGAAGTCCACTATTTTGAAGATGTTATTTATAGAATAGAAGACTCTTAGTTTAGTTTATCATTTTATTTCTTTTGTTTCGGTTGTTATTCCTTTTAGACTTATGCTACGTTCCGCTGTATCTGTGGAGTGAATTTCCGCCTCACTCTACTTCTTTTGATATCTTCGGATATCTGGTATCATTTTCCGCACTTTGATTATATTGATTATTCATTTCTTGACTTTAAATCTTTTGTTTATAATATTTAAACCATGATTGTTTCTTGTTTATGATTATGTTATTGTATATGTGGGAGGATGATTTCCTCGATACTTGATCTTCGGGGCTGTGGATCACACTCCCGGGTATGCCAGTTAGGGTACCGGCTGGGGGGATGTGACAGGAAATGTAGCACGTAAGTCTAAAAGAATACAAATGTTCTCAAAAGAAAGTAAATGAATGGAACTCAAACTAAACTAAGAGTCTTCTACTCTATAGATAACATCTTCAAAATAGTGGACTTCATCAATCCAACTAAGATGTTCCCACTCCACTTTAAGTCTAATCGTAGTACGCATCGTGACCAAACGTGGGATCATCAATGTGATCTTTATTGTAGCCAGCACCTTGCATGTAGTATGCTTCTTCAACTTGTGCTTCTTCATATTGCCCTTCATAGTAATCAAGAACTGTAGAGGAATCTAACACAAGAGGTTGCACAAAAAGGAGTGAGTTCGAATGAACTCAATAAGGCAAGTTAAATCATAACAACATAAATAACATGCTGCAGAACATAACAATATGCAATGCAATATGAATCAGACAATGTATGTATGCATCTAAACTCTATGTATGTTGGTCTCTATAGGCAGACATGCTTTAAGTCATAGCACCGTACTTCTTTAGGAAGGTCTCATCTCACAACGCCGGTTGGTAGTGGGTCCTTCATCCCTCGGGACAATCCATGGCTGGGGGTTAGGTCACCACTCTCTCACATCACCATTGGTCTAAGTACTGGCACATGTCAAGGTTAAGCCTAACCCAATGCAAGTCATCTACTCAGTCATATCAACTCATTTCCAGATACGTCCCTGACTACGGACTCATCAACCCTATTGATCATCCACATATAATAGACGGGAAGCTCTCATGTCCCCTCACGGGTTGGTTACCGGTCTTGAGCGCCCATGAGCCCAAGTCTACTATATGCAACCCTACTAATAAATGGCCCCTTTCAGGTATCCACAATTTGATTCATGTCCTCTCACGGATTGGTTACCGGTCTTGAGCGCCCATGAACCCCGTTGCTACCACAAGTCGTTCGGTCTCAATACCCTTCTAAATCGGGTCTGATAGAATGGGGACATCCTACCCAAACAATGCTAGACAGCCCTAGGTATGACATCCAATAATCCAGGAAAGCGTCGATGGGCATCTTCGGAGAACATCCCATACTATTCCCTCCGATGTCCAAGGACAGAAATGTCAAAAGGACATTCCCCAATCCCAAATCATACCTAATCAATCACATTCTCAGATTAGTCACATCATACATAACTGACATCTCATCACATAAAAGAATATGTAAAAGCATTCATTAACAACATACATGAGTAAGCATACATATATACTTGAATAATGAAAAGACAACATAAGTAAGGTACTACTGTACTTACAGCAGTGCATCATCAATAGAAAGTACAATATCAATATTGTATCTTAGAGTTTCCGAAATCAAAAACTAACATACACGCAATCTATGTCATTATGAAGATAACTGTCCTTGCCTTAATTAGCAATGATGATTATCCAAAGATCAAAGAGAGAGGTTCCAAACCTAGTAAATAAACTGAGTCAGTACGAAGCAAATCAGTGGATTTTGATCCGAAACTCAATCTACAAGATTCGAAACTTCACAAAACTTGGAGGAAACCTTTAGAACAATATTCTAACACTAAAGGAGTATAGATTAGGCCTTAATAATGATTAAAAATACTACCTTCTAATTTGAAATCATGGTTTCCCCAATTGGGTGAAAACCCTAGAATTTGATGAAAAATATACTATGAAATCATGGAAAAGATTAAAGGAGATTAGATCTAATTCTAGAAGAAGGTAATCAAAATCAAACACAAGTACGTTATGAGAATTGGATTCAATTATGTTAAGAAAGTGATTAGAAAGGTAAAATTAGGGTTTCAAGAAAAGTTTATCAGGGTTAGGGTTAAGGTCACTATGATGATCATAGATCCTTAAGAATGGAAGGAGATTATGGAAGAGATGGTTGCAAGGATGCAGCATCTTCTTCCCAATCTCAATCAAGAACAAGATCGTAGAAGAATAAATCACAACACAGAAGGGATCACTAACCTTGGATTGACAGATCGGAGATGAGAAGCTTCAGATCTCGCAAAGATCTTTCGAAATCACCAAAGAGAGCTTTGAAAGAGTCTTCCCACGTTCTCAGAGTGTTTTGGAGGCAGAGGATACTAAGAAACATGAAGTTAACTTAAGTCTAAAATTGGATTTTCTCGAATTTAACACCCTGTTGGTCGACTGCTTGGTCGATTGGCCCAGTTGACCAATCAATCGACCAAGTTGGTCAGCAAGGCCCAAACAGGGAATTGGAGGCCCAACTCAAGTCCAAACCTCATGGGCTTCTCCCAACACAACAAATGACTTATCTAGTATAGAAAAATGCCTTCAAATCATGTCTAACTGTACTACAAGTCCATCAATTAGACTCACCTTCGTCAAGTTGCAGCTTTCTTTCCAGATCGCACCAGACTTCCAAGTATTGGACTCCATCATCAATCTCCATGGGTTCTGGGTCAAACACTATGTCTTCTACTTAGATGGCCCATAGTTGGCTTCTTCCTTTACTTTGGGTCTTCGGACCTACAAACAATCGGGTTTCCGATCAAGGTCAGGGTTAGGATAGGGCTGGATTTCACACTATTACTCAATCTTCTACTAGTCTACATTTATCTCAAATATAGTATATTCAAGATCTTCTCAAGTTAGTATATTCAAGATCTTCTCAAGTGGGCAGATATGACTGATTGCATACAATTCTCTACATTGGTTTCCACTACTGACAAGTTAAGTAAGTTTATAGGGGAATTTATGGCTGATCCTTTGATGTATCACAGTATTGTCGGTGCCCTTCAAAATGCGATCATGACCAGGCATGATATCCAATTTGTGGTAAATAAAGTCTGTCAGTTTATGCACTCTCCTACGGTTGATCCCTAGTGTCACACCCCACCCGCCGGTCTCGGTTACCCACCCGACAACCCGTGGGTGCGATCCGTCACAAGATCCAAGGTTTTAGTCTATCAACAATATTTAAGACAAATAAAGATAATCAAGAGCAAAGACTATTCAATAACTGAATTAAATGAATTACAGGAGTCCAAAATACTCCAATGTCAATAAATAAAGGAAAGAAATAATCAATAAAATGGATAAAGGTTTCAGCGGAAGTAAACAAAAAGGTTATATCAATTTCTTCCCAGTTTCCTTTTCTAAATCTAAAAAATGTTTTTCATGGATCTCAAGGTAAGGTGTTCTCCAATTCAACTCTATTCGCCAAGCAAACTTTTTGACCACCCTCCGCCTTTGATCATCAATAGGTGCGATAAGTGCACTCCATGTAGCTACAGGAGCTCCCGCACATGCTATTTCCATCTCCCACTGACGGTGCCACATCTTCTTCATACGGGATGGTTCCTTCATAGGAAACCAGTCCATCTTCCTGTAAAGTTCCTTCTTCTGTGCAGGCTAATAAACAATACAAAATAAAGACGTGAGTTCTAGAGAACTGAGTAAGAAACAATCACAATCCCATCAATCATTCAACAATGCCAAGATACATAAATAATATGAATGCATGCAAAACATGAATGATACTATGATTTCTAACTATGCAGGTCTCTAATAGTTGACATGCTTTAAGTTATACACCAACCCTCCTCTGGGTAAGTGTAAAATCCAGCTTTTACCTAACCTTGACCCGACCCGGTCATTGTTATGTTTGTAGGTCCAAAGACCCGAAGTGGTGGTAGGAGGGACTATGGGCCCTACTGGTTGATGACGAATGTCGGGATTCCAGTTATGGACATTGATGATGCTGCTCCTTCCTTGAGCACATTACCGGTGCTAAGTTAGAATCTGCGCACCGATGAAGAGCGAGACAGTTGAAATAGCAAACGGACTCCGTGCATAATCCGAAGGTACTCCCGAAACTAGACCTCTTGAGTGAACGTAGGAGAAAACCCCATGCAATTTGACCTTGTATAGCCCTCCAAGTCCGCACCTAAAGTTGCTGAACTATTCTGTAAAATTTCTGCAGAGATTGTTTTGGTCGATACTATTGGTCGATACCACGACCAAAGGTATCGACCAACAAGTCGCTGAGCCAGATTTAAAGATTCTTGGAATATTCTTTTCTATTTGTTTATTCCTCGAGACTGGAGCCCTATTCTCGCGTCTTTAACATCCGGGAACGTGAGAGAGCCTCCCAAGAACTCCTCCTTGGTAGTGGTGAAGCATCTTCTTCATCAATCATGCCAACCACTCATTCCTACTTCTTGTTCCACTTTAAAGGTATGACTCTCTCTCCTAATCACTTCTCACTCATCTTTTCTCTATTTACTGTTGGGACCATGGTCAAGGTGCGCAACCTGCATACACCTTGCCATGAACCTTCTAAACCCCATACAATGATGTTTTCACCGATATGACTATGATTGATTCACCTCATGATCATTGACTACACATTTCCATGATTTATTGCTTACCAACTTGCTTTATTTACCAAAACCGAGATGAAGCTCGTGATTAACCTAATCTATACCTTGCATATGTGCTCCATGTTACTTCTAAACGATTCCCTACCTAATCCCCCATGTTTTCCCCTAATTTGCATGAGTATAGCCAATGCTATGATCTACAACTCTTAACCTAATATGTCAATTTGGGGATTTCCAAATGGACCATTGGATTATGAAAGTTTCTTGATAATTAGTGTCCCCATGTTGTGCTTAGACTATCCTCCAAGTCATGTCAACCGAGACCCGGAAGACCAAACGGGCAAGAACCGAAAACCGCCCCGGAATTGATTTGGTCGATACTATTGGTCGATACTATCGACCAAATGTATCGACCAAAGAGTGTCGACAACTTTGGCCCATCCGATTCGTTGATCTCCGATTGTCCGATTTTCTCTAACCTTCATATATGCTTGTTTAGGACTTTAAGACATTTGGGCCACCGCTTGTGATCTTGGACCATTCCTTCTCCGATTCAAGGTAAGGATAGTTATCGATGTAATTACCTAGGATATGGAAATCTTGACTTGGTATTCCTAACCTAGTAAATATAGTTTCTATTTCATATTCTTATCGTGTTAGACTTGCTACATATGTCTTTAACGGTAGCTTTGTGTTTACATATATTACTTCAATGTTTTATCATGTTTATCAATTCAATATATGATGACTTATGTCAATGTCATGAATTGAATGTTTATTATGACGTTGTATCTTGTGAACTGATATGATGAACTTGGGCATGTGATTGCTTAAGTATAACTTGGGATTGAGGGGTACCCACGGGCGTCCTTGGACATCGGAGGGAATAGTATGGGATGTTCTCCGAAGGTGTCCATTGACGCTTTCCGGGTTATTGAATGACATGCATAGGATTTGTCTAGATGTATGGCTAGGATGTCCCCACAATCGGACCCGATCGGAAGGGCATTGAGACCGAACAACCCGTGGAGTAGTGTGGATTTGTGGGCACTCAAGACCGGTATCCACTCCGTGAGAGGACATAAATTGCATTACGGTACCCGAAAGGGGCCATTTATTGGTAGGGTTACAAATGGCTAGACTTGGGCTCACGGGCACTCAAGACCGGTGAAATGATCCGTGAGAGGGACGGAGAGCTTCCCGTTACCATTTGTGGATGACCAATAGGGTTGATGAGTCCGGTGAGTAATATCCGTGACTCTAGTGTGAAGGATACCGGAAAGGATCCCGAGAGGGGAGGAATGGAAGTATTTGGAACCGGCATGATATGATTAAGTAGATGACTTGCATTGGGCTAGGCTATACCCCGACATGCGCCAATACTAGACCAAACGGTGATGTGAGAGAGCGGTGACCGAAACCCCCAACCATGGATTTGTCCAAGAGGGATGCGGGACCCAATCCCCCGTGATGAGTGACCGAGACTACCTAAAGAAGTATGGTGCTATGACTTAAAGCATGTCTACCATAGATGACCAACATACTTAGAATAAAGTCATATTGCATTATATGCCTCATATCATCTGCATCATTTATGATTATCTTGTGGTTTATGTGTGGTGGGATAACTCCTTCTGAGTTCTTTGAACTCATTCCTTTTCGTTGCAATATTTTGTTAGGCTATTCTACAGGTGATACTCGAGGCACCCTCCCCGAGGCGGACCCGGATACCTCATACTACCATCCGGAGGCGGCTACGTTGAAGACCGGTGACCATACCGAAGAAGATTACCGGGCACCGGGGTTAGCCCCGGAGTTGTATGGGAGCAGTCATGTTGGGTCTCCATGGTCCTCAACTTTGAAGAAGATATATTTATTATGGAGGAGACTTATGAGTAGTTACCCCCTTTGTGGACAGATACTTAGAAGAATTGTAATAACTTTAACTTACCTTTATAACTGAGACTTGTACTTGACTAAATTTTGACCTCACTCCGTTGGTGAAGGAGTGGATCCGCCCTAATTTATCCGATTGATATTTATTTCCGCACTCGATATGTCCGACACCTTATTCGAATTCCATGATCATTCATTGTTAGTTTATGATTATTATCGTTCATGATTGTATTATCGCGATGTGGATTATGTGGTCCCTAAACTATGGATCTTCGGGGCTGTGGATCACATCCCGGGTATGCCAGATAGGGTACCGGCTGGGTGGATGTGACAATAAGTCTCATCACTCTGATCCGGCAAGGACTGGCTACCTCTGTAGGGATCCTGGGAAAAAGCGAAAAGTCCACACCTGGCTCTCAATTCCATGGCTGGGGGTTAAGTCAACACTCTCTTACCACGACCATTGGTAATGAGTACTGGCGCATGTCGGGGTTTCTAATCCAATGCAAGGTCATACTGGTTATATGTCTACATGAAGTCCAAATACATCCCCTATGGCACCAACCAACTCGGTTCAGTATCCTTCGCAACCTAGGAGAAAGAATTCTCACGGACTGGTTACTGCTGTTGAACTCCACTCCTTAACCCTAGTCATCCACATATTATTGGGGCGGATGCTCTCATGATTCCTCACGACACCCGGTCCGATCCTTGGACATCCATGAGCCCAACCCTAACATATGCAACCCTACCATTTATATGACTAACAGTGGACCATAATGTCACCTCACTGTCATCATGGGTCACTCGGTTTCAATCCCCCTACCGAAAGGGTAGTAGCATGTGGGGTACCTAACCATGCAATCTAGACTCTACCTAAACAATGCCATCAAATAGTAAAGACAGTGCTGGAGACATCAGTAGGCATGTGTCCCATTCCACAGCCTTCTGATATCCCTAGCTAAGATATCCCAAAATAGATACCTCATCCATCAGAACCATATACCAACTACCATCAATCCATAACATCCATAATCAACACAATATGTATATAAGTAAGACAAACAGCAGTAAAGTAATATGATTTCTATATAAGACATATAAACAGCAGCATATATAAAGAAATATGATTTCTCATATACACTAGATTAACATATTATAAGTCTATTTAAGAGATAGGATGAATTGTCCTTACCTGCATATAATAAGATTGTCCGTAAAATGAAATCCGATAACAATTATATGACTTTTCTTTCAAACAGTGGTTACCTATACAGGGTTACAGTAACATATAAGTTAAATGAATCAATTTGAATCAGAACCAAAAACCATTTGGTCTCTGTTTACCAGCCGGTCGCTTAGGTTGAGCGACTGCCACTAGTGACCGCCCCAAAAACAGTGAGTTTCAATCTGAAACTCAGGCCTTTGATTACTCATTTTCAATCCGGATTTCGAGTAATCTTGACCTAAGTCTCGAATCTAATACTCCTTAAGCCAAAAGGGTGAGGGAAAACTAACCATTACCATCAATGGATTACCCATAACTCTCCCCTTGACTGGATTAACCTTCTCACAAAAACAGGGTTTCGTTTATGGTTAATTCATCTCAAGTAGATTAAAAAGAGAGTTAAAAATATCCAAGGGGGTAATCACAAAGACGAGGGGATGGGTTAATACTAATTTAACGGACAAAGAGAGTAAAGAATGAAGGATTAATTGATTACCTCACGCCAAAGAGTCAGAGAAGGAAAGGACTGATCTCCAAATCACTGCCAGCATTCCAGAGTCTCTTTCGGATCTTCCCCGCAGCCGTCTAACCTCCCAAATAAGCAACCACGAATAAAGTATTCGTTAATTAGACGAATGTTGCCTTTTATAGAAGTCAGGGGGCAAAATAGGGCAAAATCCCCGAAAACAGACCGGGCGGTCGCTCCAGGCGGTCGCTTGGTTTGATCGACCGCCACTAACAACCGCCCCCATGTAATTTTCCATACAAGGGTGCTTTTGCTAGGGGGTTGTACCCAAGGCCAACCTAGCCCTAAAGAAGAGATGGTTGAGATCTTACCTTCATTCCGGACATCTCCGAACAACACTTGACTTCCAGAAATCCAAGATTCAACCAAGGCAGGCTCTTCAGATAAAGGATCCAGATCCATGGGTCCAGGGTATGGATCATGGGCTTCAATCCGGACACTCCACAAGTTCACCCGACTAGACCTTCGGGTTCTTGGACCTGAAATACGGATCTCGGGTTAGAAATATGGGGGTTGTTACACCTAGTCTGCTGTTGAATGGATTCTTCACTACTTAAATGGAACCTCCTCACGGGGACTTCTTATCCATCGTGTCTCTCCACTTAGTTTATCTAGTTTTTTGGATGCTGACTTGGCCGACTACCTTGATGATTGCACATCTATTGGTGGTTATGCTATAATTTTTGGATGTAAACTTATCTCTTAGAGTTTGAAGAAGCAAAACACTGTGGCTCGCTTAAGCACTGAGGTTGAATATTGTGCTCTCGCTAGTGCAGCTGCCTAGCTTACCTGGTTACAATCTCTGTTACATGAAATATCGGTATATCTGCCTTCCGCTCCAATTCTTTGGTGTGATAATGTTGGGGTCACCTATCTCACTGCCAATCCTGTCTTTCATGCATGAACCAAACATGTTGAGATAGACTTCCATTTTGTTCATGATAAGGTTGCCATGGGAGACCTCCAAGTTCAATTTCTCTCCACCAAAGACTAGGTTGCTGACATCTTCACTAAGCCTTTCTCTCGTCAACGGTTCAGCATCTTGATGTCCAACCTCAAGGTGTCATCTTCGCCCTTGAGTTTGAGGGGCCATGTTGAGGATAATTCTGGTTTTTTGCAATCGAGGGCAAAACAGAAAAACTACAGGCAACCCTGGCCGAATCTAGGACTGCCCTAGTCGCCACCACTCTATGCGTGCAAGGCTTCAAGAATCCAAATTAAACTCAACTACTTAAGAGACTCCAGCAGATTACATCTTATCCACAGTAGATCAGACTCAAAGTTGTACACATAGGAGATATAGTTCATACAAAATACAAATAGATAATTTGCGTAATTCAAACTCTGGAGTAAGAGTCCAGGATTAATGTTGCATAGGACTCTTGTAACTATAAATATGTAACCTATACTACAGTCAATCTCAAGGAAGCAAATCACATTCCCGTAGATGTAGGTTGCAGAGATCAACCGAACCACGTACATCTCTTGTCAGACTCTCTCATCCTCTTTTTCTCTCATGTTTTTCTCTCTTCCTCACTCTCTAAGAACGTCTCTTCTCTCTCTCTCTCTCTCTTGGAAATTATGGACTTTAGCAATTTCCGACTTTTAATCCTCTTATAAAAATAAGGATTGAGTTTTCCTTCAATTATGGTGAATAAGTATTCATTTATTTAATCTAAATGATGATCAAGTAGGAAAAGGCAGCAAGAGGTTATGTTGGGACTTATTCGAGAACCTTGTAAGGGTTTGTGAAACCTAGAAGGAGCTAGTGAACCTGTATCATGCAAAGTATGAAAATACTTTTCTCAAATCAGAAATTTACTGTAACTACAAATACTTGCACCAAAAAAAAAAAAAAAAAAACTACAAATAAGAATCTGTAAGGTTAGGTAACTTGGGGCAACTGATGTTACAGGAATTGAGATGATTTGATTCTTTATTTGGAAAAGGGGGGTTTCGAACCCCACTAAGCATACATATGTAATTTTCTTTCCCCTTAAGGCCCCCCAAGACCGTTCTTATGATTTCAAACCATTAATGAAATGGAATCTATTGATCCCCCACATTGTCATGTGAGAATTGAAGATATATAATTGGAAACAGCACCAATTCATAAATAAAGTTCATAATAAGTATAGGCAGACAAAATCCAAAATAATTATCGGCATACAAATGCTAGCGGCCAGGCATTGTGGCATCCATGCACCTATATGAGGCTTATACCACAAAGCAAACAAAGAGGTGGAAATGTCGAATTTCAAATGTTCAAGGAGAAAGAGATGAAAACAAACAATGACACACACACATGCATGTTAAAATTCAAATGTTCTAAAATGTTGTTGGAAGAAGCTAAATAAAGAAACCAGCTGATCAGTTGATCTCTTATGATAATACAGAAAGTAGTTTATAGAAAGCAGTGTAAAATAGCTGCTAAATGAATTTATTAATTTATTGACACACTTTGACAGTTGAAATGTTCTTGCAAATGCGCTCTTGCCTCCAGCCATATATCTATCCACCTGTAAAAAGACGATAACAATCAGAGTATACTAAAATATTTAATTCTCTATTGGATCATAATTAGATTTAGTAAATTATTGGGCCTATTTTAGGCTGACAATGGCAAAAGACAAAGATACAGTGACTTCTCAACACAGCAACACTTTCAACTATCTTGATTGTTTTCTCATTCATTCCCAAGAAAAAAAAAAGGAGAGATTGTTACTCTCACTCATTCTCTGAGTCATGAGGCATGAATTAATTATATGGTCCAATCATATCAATTCTATTATAACTTTCATTCATGTTACTTAAAATGAACATGAGTTGCTTCAACAAATATTCAATCTTATTGATGAACAATCACAAATAATTGAATTTAATCAATTACTTTAAAATTTTCTTGTGACACTAGAAGATAGATTGATCTCATTGTCATAGTAAGTTTTTTGTCATATAAATGATTTAGATGATAGACAAGTAGATAAATAAAATATATTAGCATCTTATATGGGAAGCCAATGCGGGAGAAATAGAGAATGGGTTTAGTTGGATCAATGGATCACATAAGGTAAGGAGGGGGAAAAAAAGAAAGACAAAAAAAAAACCTAATACCCAAGTTCTTAGTTTTGCAAGTTGGGTTGGGGCAATATTAATGCATAGGGCGGCATTTCTGGAGTATTTTTCTATTTCAGGTGGAAGACTTCTCTTTGGAGATCTAACTTGGTTTTTAGATATTCCTTTGTTGATCAAATCTGGTTCATATGGGGTCCATATGTGTTCCCTTGCCATTTAATTTTGAGCTTCATTGTTTGCCAAGCATGTAAAGTTACTTGCCGTTCAAATGCATTGTAACTCTGTCGTCCAGGGACGATGACCAATTTCATGGTGCTGAATCCTCTAATTTACATGCTTTATGGGAGAGTTTATTTACTTCAAATTGAAATGAATACAGATAAACTTACAATAGGATTCTGTATTTGTTCCATTCACGGTCCAACACATGCTTTCCTTATCAAAATGTTTTCTACTAGAAACTCTACTTTGGTAATGTCTCATATTCTTAATAATAATTGACATCAATTAAGAGCAAGCAAAGAAGAAGCAAACGATCATCAGTAGCATGATAGAACCAACCGTATATGAATTTCATCCATGAAGCTCCTAAATCCATAATTTGCATGCAGAAAATATTATTTGATCTTGATCGCATTCAGACCAATATATTATGATAGCCATCCTGATCAAGAAAGGCACAGCCAGTGGCTATTAAATGAAACCTGGGAAATTAAAGAAGAATTGCTGAGATAGAAACTCACCAGTGTGGCTCAAATTAGAAGCAATGCAGCACCAAGATGCATGAGCTCAGAGATCGCTGTTCTTGAATTCGCTAATTGCCTTGCTGAAGTTTTCGGGGAGCCATGACAATTCAATTCTTCGAGCAGCAATCATTTCACGAAGTTCCTTTGGGATAATGTTTAGCCCAGGACACTTGATGAGGAACCATCGGTTGAGTGATGGCATCGTTCCTTCCTCTAACTCCAATCTCACTATTTTTGAATTCAGAACCTTCAAACACCGCAGCTCTGGAAATAATCCTTTACGAAGGACCAACTCATCTTTAACGAACACTGCTCTGTCTAATTTTAGTCTTCGGAGACTGGGTAGTTGTTTGTGAAACGTCTCCATTGTTTCAGGCTCCAAGACAGCCCCCTCGAGGCTAACACTTGTAAGTGTGGGTGGCAGTTTGATTGGCTTCTTGAAAACCCCTTGACAAATTTCAGAGATTGAAGGAATCTTAGGTTGATGGTGGAGTTCTGTTCATCTGAAGAGTTACACTGGTAGCCATACAACCCTAACTTGATCAAATTGGGTGCGAACTCCGCTATGTGAACTTGTATTTTTTTTTCATTACCATTTAAGCCTCCTGCACACAACGTTCCAGCAACCAACTTTCTGATAAAATTAGGTGCTGCCGATGATCCTGCTGCCATATGCACTGGCCTGTGCTTGGCTGGATGCTGATCTTTGGATACGTAACATAGAGTTTGGAGATTGTGGAGACATTTTTTAGATGGATTTGGAGGTAGTCTGCCGGGACCATCTAAATACAGATGCCTCAAGTTCTGCATACCCCAAATCCCTTCTGGCAAGTCATTTATTGGAAACCCTCTTACGTCAAGAACTTGGAGGAGTTGAAGGTTAAATACGGATGGTAGACTATAATGATCCAAGCCACCAAGTCTTATTTTGAGGTACTTGAGATAAGTATTCGACTTGTCAATGTCTGTTAGGAGACTCACGTCCTCCGAATAATCTAAAACCCTAAGAATCTTGTAGCGTTGGAATGGTTCAACGAAAACAGAATTTTGGTCACGACGTAAAACGAGTGTTCGAACATGGGCAAGATCGACGGTACCTCGAAGATCTCTCAAGCCAGCAAGGGATACCCTTCTTGTTGGCCGCGGCTGCAGCTGCAGCAGCTCCTGCAGCGGACGCAGCTGCCGCTCCTGCTCCTGCAGCTGCCGCTCCCGCCGCTTCTGTAGCTCCCACTTCTGCCGTTCCTGCAGCTCCCGTCGCTCCTGCAGCTGCAACTTCTGCCGCTCCAGCTCATGCAGCTGCCGTTGCTCCTGCAACTTCTGCCGCTCCTGCAGCTGCCGCATATGCCGCTCCCACCGCTCCCACCGATCCCACCGCTCCTGTATGTGCCGCAACTGCAGCAGCAGCCGCCTCAGCCCCGGCTGCTCTTCCTGGAATATCTCTCCTCGGGACAATGCAAGGCAGAGATGGTGTGTAACGGGATGCACGCGACATGTTTTGATGATCCTGCTGTCTAGAGTACTCGTTTCCTCTGCTTGGATCAAACTCCAATCAACGAGTTGCTGCAAGTAGTTCATACCAACTTCTTCCTCGGTCAGCTTCTTAGCATCCTGACGATCATGTTGTTGTTGTATGAACCCCTCCGCAATCCACATTTGGACCAGCTGCCTTGCTGATATCTCGTAGTCTGGAGGGAAAATGCCCAAGTAGAGAAAGCAAGGCTTATGGGTTGGGGGCAAGTAAACGTAGCTAAATCTCAATATATCCACGTACTTGGGTTGTCGTATCATAGAGAGAACACCTTCCATCGGGCTGCGATCGATGCTCTCCGGTGTCTCACCTGCAACATAAGCAGCAGCGCAAGCCAATATTGCTTGCGGCAAACCTCCACATGTTTCAGCCACGGTATCTTCCCAAGCTTCTTCCTGTTCCAAAGCCCCACCATGAGCAGAAACCTCCCGCTTGAAGATTTCAAAACTTTCCTCTCCATTTAGAAATCGAAGATTAAATGGAGGTTTAGTGCTGCTCGCCCCAAGGGCAAGGGCAAGGGCAAGGGCAACTCCTCTGAATTGAGTTGTAATTAATACTCGACTTCCGTTTCCTTCTTTGGGAAAAGCACTTCGGAGCTCATCCCAATGTTCACTGCTCCATAGGCCGTCCAGCACTAGTAAATACCTGCCATGATCAGGGCCGGACAATTGATTCTTTATCTCTTGCTTCTGCCGCTCCTCCTCCTCCATTGCTTCCGCCTTATTCATCCGCTGCGTGACTTCGTTATGAATCTCCAGCAGCTTCTCCTCCTCCTCCATTACTTCTGCCTTTTTCATCGGCCGCATGACTTGGTTATGAATCTCCAGCAGCAACTCTTTCAGATCGATTTTTGTCTGGGGAACCGTAACCCAAGCACGACATCTGAAATGATCTTCAACCTTAGGATCTTTGTAGACCTTCCTCGCGCAGGTTGTTTTACCTAACCCACCCATGCCGGTGATTGAAATCACTTCCAATTCTTTTGTCCCTTCTTCCCTTACTAACTGATTCACCAGTTCCTTTGTCACGTCCTCCAAACCAACCATACGAGAAATCATATACTTGTCATCTTCCTCTTTATCATGCATGGGATCAGCTGCATTCTCGATATGTAAAAAGCAACTCGTCAATCCGTCAGCTCTATCCTCCTTAGTCACGTCCTCGAAACCAACGACATCATCCTTCTGCTCCTCAGCTTCCTTACCAGAAGTCCCATTCTTGTCATCTCTCTCTTTATCATGCTTGGATGTTCCATCAATTAAATTCTTGAAATGTTTTACGCAACTCAACAACTTTTCTAGCATGTCTCCTTTGTACTTCTCATCTTCTGTTTTCAAGGCATATTCGTCGATAATGTCTTCTACCTCATGAGCAACCTTTATCAAGTCATCCTCCAGACAAGTTTCATCGTACAGAATGTTATCGTAGCATTGCACTACGCGTCCATACTCTTCTATCTGATCCAGCTCATCATGAATTTGTTTGTCGACATCAGAACTGGAAATCATACTCACCCGGTTCTTTAGAAACTGTCTCACATTGGTCACCAGATTGGGAACAACGAAGATTTCCATTTCCTGTACTCGCTGACGCCTTCCCATCTTTCCTTCTAAAGGGCTCCTCCCAAAATTTAAGTTTTGTAACAACGTCCTCTTCCTTCTTCTGCATTAACCCCTGCATCAACGGCCGTTCATGTCTTTTGTTTTAATTGTATATTCATGTATTTTTGATAACCGACATCAAATTGTAGCATATGTTCTATTAAAAAAATACTACCATATGAACAACATTGGGAAACAAAACAACCACAAAAAAAAAAGGCAAAACTTAATTATTATGGTACTTTTCCCATCAGAATTGAACACAACTTTTATTTCTCCTTTATATTTACTCTCTATATTTTTTTTAATAAAATTTTTTACATTAGATTTCCAAAAAATAAAGGAAAAAAAAAAAAAAAAACTCAATTATGACATCTCCATTTCTGTTGTTGGGAGTGTTTGTTTCTCTTTTTATCTATTTTAACCCTTCATTTTCTTTTCGATGACAATTTATGAAAATGTTGCTGAAAATTGGTGTATTAAATTTAAATTTGAAGATTTAATTTAATTTAATTAATTAATTAAATTAATTTTTGTTTTAACTTTTAACCCCAACCAAACCTCTCCCACTTTGATTTTCGTGGTTTTTTCTTTGTTAACTCGCCTGTGACATCTCCATCAACTACGTTTTCCGATGTTAGAGTGTGAAGTGAACTGGAAGAAAGTTTCCATGATTTGAGTGGCCAAGATTTCGGGTGCCTAAGGAGGTGATAAATCAGCCCATCCTGTTTGTTAGCTTTAGAAGAAACACTACAAGAAAATGGATTTTTGTTGAGTCACAAAAACCTTGCTCTCCTTCCACGTTGTTTCTCTCGATCGCTCTCTATTGCTCGCCTGTCTCTCTGGTTCAAAAACGAGGTTAGACCAATTCCGTCAATTTGCCTCTGTTTCTCTAGCTCAAATATGAGGTTAGATCTATATTCTCTTCCGCCTTCTCTGCAACTTCTCTTTTTTTTTTTTTTTTTTCTTTTTCCTCCAGTGATGGGGTTCTTCTCATTGCTGTTTGGTGCTAGTTCTCAAAGAACAACAATTATTTTGGACTTTTAGCTCTGCTGTTTAGGTCTGAAATCAAAGGACAATAGATGATCTTCTTATTATTCTCACAATAGGTCAATTAGGGCTTGAGTCCTTGTTATCTAGGTAGTGATCTCTTGTTGCGTTAATTGTTCTCTGTGTTAGGGATAACGGATACATAACCACGAACAGAGAAAAATCAGCAGCAAAATACACAAGAGGGATTTAACGTGGTTCGACAAAACCCTGCCTACATTCACTAGAGAAAAAAAAAAAGTTTCACTATTTCAAAAAACCTTACACCACTCTCACACCCACAAAGTGTTACCCTTTGCTTGCCTTGCCCAATCCCTATCACCAGGATGGGTTCCCTAATCCCTTATAGGGATTGAGGCCTATAGGTTATCCTACAGATACTATTTATAAGGAACTTATAACTCTAATCCCAATATAATTACAATTTTACTCCAGTACGATTAATTGACCAAAACATTGTTTCAACTACAAATACAATTTAAAACCATAATTACATGGACCCACAGAATACAATACACCCAAACCCAACAATTTCCACCTTGGCTTGAATTTTACAAACCACCTTGAAGAAAACTGTTGATGATGTTTCTTTGTAATCACCCGTCTCTGTGTATCCACCACACCTTACCGCATGGCCCACATCGCCATGACTAAACCAGCATGGCACACCCCCCCCCCCAGGGTGTCAGCACAACTCATCACTACTATACGACATGACGTGGCTCCACCTCTCCTTTTGTCATAGCCAGCTTCGAGAGATTACTGCCACTCATCAAATCCAAAGCGAAAGTCACCCGCTTCTTTTCAGATTTGCCCTTGTTTTGCGCCTAAACAACCTGCAAATTCTGTCTACCTGTACCCCTTGCCAAAGTGTCAATTGGAATTCCACCTATTTCAACACTCCCTGCAAACCTATCCAAGTTTACCTGATCTGTGGCTTTCGTACCCATCAATCAACTTAAAGAGCCCTTATAGGGATTGATGCCTAAATGTCATCCCACAGAGACTACTTATAGGGAAATCTAGAACCCTAATCCCAATATAATTACAATTTTACCCCAGTACTAGTAATTGACTAAAACTCCGTTTAAATTACAAATACAATTTAAAACCATAATTACATGGACCCACAGAATACAAGACACCTAAATCCAACACTCTGTAACTAATTTATGCCTTTCTGTGGTTCTCATGTATGTTGTTCAAGTATGTGATTTTTTCTGTTCATGTATTTGTTTTACAGCATTTGTTGTTTATGTTTCTGTTATTCTATTCTTGAATCCTCTGTATTGTGGTTACTATCTGACTAAGTGACTAGTGTATGAAAATGAAGAGAAACCACCTTCTTGGAAGCTTCCAAATATAATGATCTAGGGTTCTTTTATCTTTCTTCTCCATGGTCGATCTGAACCAGTTATAATATAACTTAATATCCTTGTTCATGGTTCGATAGCCAAATATTTTCAGCATATATTTTGGCCTAAAATGATGATACTTAAATTGACTTGGAGAATCTTCTATCAGATTTCAATATAAAGCTCATGTCATGACTATCTATGACAGTAACAACTCACATGGGTTCGCAACTTGCTCCTCCAACATTAATGTTCATGAACTTGTGCTGCTAAGTGCTAAAATGGCATCAACATGCCTTTGGTTTAGGGAAATTGCTAATTTATAGATGTCCCAATGATGTTCTTTGGTTATGAGAAAACAGTTCCATCAAAACCCATGAGCTACAAGGTTCAAGAACTCAGTGTGTGTACCCTTTGACAAACATCTCCTCTGACTCGCCTTCACCTGTGTACTTTCCAAGTTGTGCTAGGGAGTTGGTCTTTGCTCGCACAAGGAGTGATTCTTGTGCAGCCTTCACATTCTCAGGCTTTTGTCCCTAAAACCATCACCTAAAATCCCTTTTATTGTAGCCCCACAAGCTTTGTTAAATCATATTATTCAAAGGGAAAGGAAGAGGTTTTGGTGCATTGGAAGGAATTGGGTCATCAGATGTAACTTAGGAGAATTTAAAGAAATTAAAGAGACGTTTTCCTATCCTTGAGGACATGAATTCTCAGCTTTCTCTCTCAAGTGATGAGGTGGTTATAGTTTAATAAATCTAACAAGTAGTTTAGGGTGGAAAAGGTCATCAATCTGTTGAGGGTTGAAAAAGTCCTACAAGGGCTTATTAAGAAAATAAGATTTCAATGGTAGATGTTTTCTAATTTGTAGATGGGGAGTTGGGAACTTGTTCAAAAGGTTGTAAAGAGTGAATTAATCCCCGAGTGTTGGGAGTTTTTAGTATGAGGTCCTATCTACATATAGAGTAGTTGATGTAGTACGAAAATGGGAATTGAAATGATTCTCTAAGTTTTTGCTATCGAGAGATTAGTTCACTTTATGAGACTGTTTCTTGTTTCTCTTTCATCTAAACAATATAGGTTGAAATAGGACTACTCGATCTAGAGTATGTGATGGTGACACTTCTCTTCAAGTTTGAATGAATTTGATAAACCTAATTGAACTAATTAAGATTAATATTTTAATCCTAATTATTGATACTAAGTTGGGTGATAATATACACTATGCATCCAAGTCAACTTCCGCGGCCCACCCCCCGGCCCGAGCAGCGGGTCGGGCGCTCCCGACCGTACTTCTGTCCTTGTTGTCTCTTCGCGTTTTCTTGTACAAACGCCCCGCTCAGCCGAAAATCGCCGCTGAAATTATGTTACGGATAGACATTTTCATATGACAAAACAAGAATACCGGAAATTGCAAATAGCCAAATAGGTTAACCCTTCTTCCAGTCAATCAATAAGTAGTGCTTAATTATGAACCTATGTATGTGAACTTGATCACAATATATCTTTACGATCTTATTATATACTCTGCAGTACAGAGCAGGGAAATCTAGTAAAGGACGAATCAGATGAATCAGAGAAACTAGCAGCGTTTAGAGGTAGCCTACCTGATGATCAGTGTTGACTACTGCCATGCCATATTTATCCAATGTGTCGGAATGGGCATAAAAACTACACAAATTTCGCTATTCGTTAAGCATCGAAACTGTAGATTGTGCAAAGAGAAGCACCAAAGAAAATCGTATCATAAATGGAGAAAAGGGCTTACCAAGCGATTCATCAGGTCTCTTTCATCTGCTTGAAATGAACCAGCTAGCAGCTATTTGTGTTGATCCTTATCCAATATAATCAACTCCTGCTACTTCTTTCATTTGTATGTGAATTAGATACAACTCTCTTGAGTGTCAGTCAAGGTAGGTATGGCCAAACTTGCAAGTCTTCTTTTCTTCTTCTTTGTAAAAGACTTGCAGCAAGTCTACTACTTAAACAAGTTAAAGGGAAGAAAAGGATCACAAAAACCATTAGCTTGTTTGTCTCAATGAAATAAAGGACCCCAGCCGGCTTACGAGAGAAGATCACATACATACTACGAAAAGAGAGGACTTCACAGGCTCACAGCAAACATTTCCCCCACGTACAAGAGACCATACTAAAGAATACACAAATTATAATTACACTCCTTGTCATTGCAAACAATTATGTTTATATCCTTTAGAGTTTATTCCATCACGTTTATACCCCTAATATTTTGAATTATATAACAACCATATCTCTACTGTTAGATATTAGGGTTAAGTTCTACCAAAAAAAAAAAAAGATATTAGGGTTAAGTGATGATTAAGTCATTCAACATGTAATGTACTTTTGAAATTCCCAACATTATCTTTATTTATTTCAAAACCTCAAAATAAACGAAAAAAAAAGGAAAAACATGAAGATGCAACTACATTTGAGATAATGTTGGCATCTAAAGATCCAAGTATGTTTGAGAAGATGTAGACTTCTGAATATCTAACTATGTTAGAGATAGTGTAGACTTCAGAAGATCTTCTTGTATTTTAGATAAGGTAGAATTCCAAATATTGTCTGCTGTTGAGGATAGGGATTCAGCGGTTATATATTGAGTTTGTGCATGAGAAGCTGAAGATGGGAAAAACATAAGTGAGGAGAGAGAAGCTTTGGGGGACTCGGGTGTTCCAAGGGAATCAAATTTTTTTTAATATTATTTAATGGTATAAAATATGTGGCATCATAGTATAGTAGGGCAGCTACTAGTAGGGGTCTCTCAAAAGGAATGGATATGGTTGAGAGGAGTATGGCTCGGAAAATTCCTAATTTGTGTAGAAGGGTTCTCTCGGTGCTCCTTGAAACTCTAGTAACCAATATGTCCCCTCAGAAACAACCTAAATGTTACTTAGATTCGTAGTATTCTAGATGGTTTATTGATGTGAAAAGATTTTTGTCATTATGGTTAGCAAAATAAGATATGAGCAATAAAATTGGAGAACTGACCCAAGGTGATTGAAGAACCGGTAGGAGATAGTACCTTCGTAATAAAAAAAAAGACGAATAAAGAGATGGCCTTATTTTCTTTATATACTCCTTGTTGTGGACAACTCGGCACGAATTGGAACAAACCTGTCGAGTCAGACCAAAGACTCTAGAACCGATGTGAGCTAGACCTGCTGGCAAAGTCCTAGCAATGGCGCTTCTTGGGGCGGATGACAGCAAAAGGCAAGAGTCTTTTTTCAGAGCTTGATGACAACTGTTGTCGCGCAATAGCTTTTTAGTTGGATCAGTCGCTGGACAAGGGATTTGGAGTATCCTCTCCTAAACGTCATCCCTCAACATTTAATTCATCAATAAATGCCTTGAATCCCCTTAAATGCCTAGGGCAGCTTGGAATCTTCTTATTCGCTCCGATGCTGTCTCGAGGACTACGAACCTCTCTTTTGTCTCCTCAACCGCGAAACAATGTCACATCAACATCAAACTCAAGCTGATTCCTTGATTTGCCTGTGAATCCAATAGTTGTCCTGAGGATTGTGCTAACCAACCTACAGTGTCATTAACATCCAGAAGTCATCTCTGCCGCTCGTTTCCATCGGAGGGCCAAAGCGTATCTTGAAGCCTCCAAGGCTAAAGGTTCGTTATAAAAAGAGGGGTAGTGATGCAGGTAAGGGGGAGGTTCTCCAACCATTACTCTCCTTCATAAATCCACTAAGAACATTCTCTCCATTATTCTCTAGCATTCTCCTTGAGCCTTTACTCCTCTAGGAGTGATTCACAGTTTCTTCTTCAAGGACTGACTTAATCATTGGAGGTGGCTCCCCGTCCCTAGAGGCGGCCCACTCTCACCTCTCTCTTGATTGCAGGAGAACCGGATCTGAAGTGAACCTGAACCAGTACGAGGAAGATCAGTTTTCCCATAACATTTGGCTGCCGTTTGTGGGAAACTACTGACAAAAAGTGCGGTAGCTTTCCCCGTAGCTAAGAAATATTAAATCTCGGAGAGATGGCCGGAGACGATTCATCAGACCGAGCATCCAAATCCTAAGAGCCCCATCGCTAGAAGAAGAAGGGACCCAGTCGGAAGGCTGGGACTTTGAAAGATATGCAGCCCTTCGTGGGAGTTGAAGAGCAGGAGATCGCCCCTGATCCACCTTCTGATCTCCCCCACCAGGTCTGGCCCAAGCTTTAACTTCCATCCCAAGATGTTGGCAAACATGCAACAAATGATGTTCGAGATGCTCAGTTCCCTTCACTCCATGGCGACTCAAGGAGGGCATTTCAAACCTTCTCTAGTTCTTGCCACTGGCCTTCCCGAAACTTCAAACCCTACCCTCGTCGGCGCTGCTGACAGGGCCTTAGGAGATGATGGCGACATGCATCGCCCTCGACGAATTAGGCGTAAAGAAAAGGGAAAGACCAAGGTGACTGGAAAGGGGCTAAGAGGTCCATTTTTGACAGACTCGGAGCTCTCAATTGACACATATTCCTGTCTAGGAGCTATCACGAAGCATCCTCAAGCTCCTAATACAAAGAAATCTCCGAAGGAGCACATGGCGGAATCAAAAGGCCCCCAACAGAATGATAGGGCCTCTAGAACGTCCACGTCCATTCGTGACAAAAGCCTTTATTAGCAGGTCCAGGACATGAATGAACGTCTTTTCCAGTTAGACAAAAAGGTCCCTGATGAGGTCCAACTTGTGCTAAGTTAGGACCCTTTAGTCCCGAAAATAATGTCGGCACCCCTTCCGATAGGTTTCCGTACTCCTACTTTCACTTCCTACAACGGGACTATAGATCCTATATCCCACATAAGTCACTTCACATCTATTATGACTATGTGCGGAGGAGGGGACTCCATAAAGTGTAGGTGCTTTCCTGCATCATTGACAGCTCCGGTTACTATTTGGTTCTCCAGGCTACCTAGACACTCAATACACAACTTCATGGAGTTAGGGTACGCCTTTGTAGCAAGATTCAAAAGCGGCATAAAAAAAGATAAGACAGAGGACAACTTGTTGGCCCTCAAGTAGGGACAACATGAATCCATTAGAGATTTTATCTCCTGTTTCAATAGCATCTCCATTATGATCAAAGATCTCGACAATAAGGTGGCATTCACCGCTTTCGAAAGAGTAGTGACCAGCGAAAAGGTAATCACGTCCATTGTGGAAAAGAAGCCAAAAACCCTAGTAGAACTTCTCAACTTACGGTACAAAATGGCCACGGTGGAAGAAGTTCTGGAGGCCAACCAAAGCCAGTATAAGGACCAGGAAGGTCTGGCTGCCAAGAGAACCCCTGAGTCCAGCACCAAGTCTCGTTTCTCGAAAAGAGATTCAAGGCCTAGGCAGGAATGGCGTGGCAAGATGTCACACCCCGCCCGCCGGGCCCGGTTACCCGCCCGACAACCCGTGGGTGCGAACCGTCACAGGATCCATGGTTTTAGTCTATCAACAATAATAAATACAAATACAGATAATCAAGAGCAAGAATAGTGCAATAATTAATAAAAAGGTTACAGGAGTCCAAATACTCCGATAAATATCCAAGAACGAACGAAAGAGGGAAAATCAAGAATCAAAAGTAATATCGAGTTCAGCGGAAGCAAAATAAATAACTAAATATTCTTCTTTCTGGTTTTCTTTTATAAATCTAAAAGCTAGTTTTCTAACTTAGCAAGTAAAGATGTCCTCCAATCTTTCTTCATACGATCATCAAAATCCTGGCAATCTGCCTCTGTCGCCCATCAATGGGTGCTAAAAGTGCACACAAGCATCTTCAGGAGGCTCCATGCTCTGCAAGTCCATGTATCACTGTCTGTGCCACATCAACTTCAAACGAGAAGGCTCTTTCATACGAATCATCTCCAACTTCCGACGTTGTGCAACCATCTGTACAACTCATATAATATATACAATGAAATGAATGAGTTCCAACGAACTCAGTAAGGAACAAACAATTCTCATATATATGTCAATACAATCCACGAATGCACAGATGAAATGATATGGAGGGTATGCAGAAATATGAATGCTACTAAGATCTAACTATGCAAGTCTCTAACAACTGACATGCTTTAAGATATACACCAGCCCTCCTTTGGGTAAGTCTCATCACTCTGATCCGGCAAGGACTGGTTACCTCTGTAGGGATCCTGGGCAAAGGGGTAAGTCCACACCTGGCTCTCAAACCATGGCTGGGGGTTAAGTCAACACTCTCTCACCACGACCATTGGCAATGAGTATTGGCGCATGTCGGGGTTTCTAATCCAATGCAAGGTCATACTGGTAACATACTATATGGAGTCCAAATACTTCCCCTATGGCACCAACCAACTCGGTTCAGTATTGTCACATCCACCCAGCCGGTACCCCATTTGGAATACCCAGGATGTGATCCACAGTCCAAGGATCAATGATCTGAGGTCCATGCCTCCACATACACTGTAACACAATCATGAACAGTAATAATCAATGGTAAAAACAGCTAATATCAAGTATCATGAATAAGACAAGATTAACTAAATCAGAGTGCGGAATATAGATAATAAATAAGGTATGATCAAAATCATAAAGGGTGAGAAGGTGTGGTAGTCACCCTCTCAGAGCAGTGGAAAAGTATTAAATCAAGTTAGTTACATATCCAAGTATCACCGGAATAATTCAAAGACACGTTAATTACAAAATCCAAGGTTCCACAAATACACCAGGGGAATGGGGCACTATGCTAGGGTTTCTTCTATACTAATGGTAGTCTCCTCAACAGTACGGATGAAGTAAACCCAGCGCTGCCGCTCCCGCCAACTGTGGGGCTAACCCCAGTGCGAATAATAATCCTCCTCGGCTCCAATATACGAATCCTCACCGACGCCACTACCCGGAGGGTAGTATGTGGAATCATAGTCCGCCTCATAGGAGGTGCCATCGTAATCTTCGGTACCTGGAATGTAATCTAAAACATTTGCACAAAAGGAATGAGTTCGAAGAACTCGGCAAGGAAGTTATTCCATAATTAGAAATCATACACATTGAACATATAATAATGCAATGTGATATGGAACATATGATGCGAGATATGAGCCTAACTCTATGAATCTGGTCTCTAGGGTAGACATGCTTTAAGTCATAGCACCGTACTTCTCTGGGTCGTCATTCACTCTCCCATTTCCATATCTTGGGAATGCCCGGGGAAGATCGGTAAAGTCATCAAAAAGCCGTGGTAAGGGGATCGGTCACCACTCTCTCACATCACCATTTGGTCAAATCTTGGCGCATGTCACGGTTAAACCTAGCCCAATGCAAGTCATCTACTCGGTCGGTCAAGTCGATTCAAATACGTCCATTCCTCGCCCCGGCGATCCTTTCCAGTATCCTTCACACTAGAGTCAGCGAAATCCCGGATTTCGGACTCATCAACCCTATTGGTCATCCACATATAGTAAACGGGAAGCTCTCACGTCCTCTCACGGATTGGTTACCGGTCTTGAGCGCCCGTGAGCCCAAGTCTATCCATATGCAACTCTACCAATAAATGGCCCCTTTCAGGTATCCGTAGCATGGTTTATGTCCCCTACCGGATTGGTTACCGGCCTAGAGCGCCCATCCAACCATACACTACCACGGGTTGTTCGGTCTCAATGCCCTTCCGATTCGGGTCGACACGACAAGGATGAACCTAGCCACACAACTAGACAATCCTATGTATGTCATCCAATAACTCGGGAGAGTGTCAATAGGCACCATCGGAGAACATCCCATACTATTCCCTCCGATGCCCAAAGACAGAAGTGTAAGTAGGACACCCCCCAAATCCCAAGTCATACGTAAGCAATCACACATCAAATCTCATCATTTCTCATGCATCCAATGCATATTCACAATAGTAATCAAATCATGATGTTGAAATGAATCATTATAATCATAAGCAAATCAAATGATAAAGTAACACAACAAAAGTATAAAGATTTAAATGCTACTGTTCTAACACATATATAACAGTCTCATAATGATTGAAAGGAATTTAGGGATTTCATTCTTTAATTAAAGCACAGTTCAATATTTGATGACTTATATGTTTCTGGATATAACCATCCTTACCTTGGATGAGTTGATGATGAATTGAGAATACCAAGAATAGTCCAATAGAATTGTTAAGGCCCTAAACAAACATCAATAATAAGTTAGAAAAGAAGTCGGGAAGATCGGATGTCATTTGGGTCAAAACTGACCAAGGTTCTTTGTCGGCAACAACTTTGGTCGATGGTCTTGGTCGATGGTATCGACCAAAAGTATCGACCAAACTTGTCCTCGGGGCAGAATAGTGGATTTTGGGGATTTTGGTCCGAAATGAGTCTTCCGGTGTTCGGATCAATCTGAAACTTGGAGGCATACTTAACAACAGTAGTAGGACACTATAAATCAAGGAATTAACCCAATCCAATGGTCTAATTAAAAAGCCCCAAATTGAGCTATCAAGTTCAAGTGATAAACATCATGGCATGAATTGGAATTGATTGCATTGATGAGGAATAGCATGCAATAGCTAGAGGAACTAATAGAAATTCGATTGGAATCATATGGCAATGTTAAACATGAACATAATACACTCTATAGCTCAGTTTGATATCAAATGGTATGATGTTAATAGGTAAATCATGGAATACATATGCTAGGCATGAGATATAAGCATTAGCATCAATGAATGGCTAAGGGAATCATGGATTGAGCATGAGTAGGCACTTGGAGTGGTGGTTGCAAGGTTGCAGCACCATTCCAAATGTCCCATCAGCAAGATGACAATAGAAAGAGTAGGGTAGAGAGTGGAAGGAGGAGTCATACCTTAGTGTGGAAGATGAAGACAAGAATCAATGATAAACTAAGTGTCTTTGATGAGATACCCTTCACACTAACCAAGGAGCTGCTTTGGGAAGCTCTCCCCACGTTCCCAGGTGAGAAAAATGATTGCAAAAGGCTCAAGGCTCGAGGTCATATTAAATAGAAAAGGAATATTCCATGGAATCATTAACTTGGCAGACTGGGATGTTTTGGTCGATGGTCCTTGGTCGATGGTATCGACCAAAATGATCGACCAAAATATTTTCAGTAGAAAACTCAGGTTTAGAACAGCAACTTCAATTAGGGATTTGAAAGGCTATACAAGGTCAAATTGAGTGAGGTTTTCTTCCACAATTCAATCAAGAAGTCTAGTTTCGGGGAATACCTTCGGATTGTGCACAGGAGGTCATTTGGTACATCAACCATATTAATCTTCTCCGATGCGCAGACTTTCCTTAAACACTGACAATGCATTTAAGCAAGGGGTATCATTGTCAATGTCCATGGGCTCGGTCTCCGAATCATGATCATCAATCAGAATGGTCCATAAATCTCTTTTTCCACCGCTTCGGGTCCTCGGACTTGAATACAACAGTGGATCCGGGTCAGGGTCAAGGTTAGAATAGGGCTGGATATTACAAGTATCCTTCGCAACCTAGGAGTGAGAACCTTCATGGACTGGCTACCGCTGTTGGACTCCACTCCTTAACCCTATGGTCATGCACATATTATTGGGGCGGATGCTCTCATGACTCCTCGCGACACCCGGTCCGCTCTTTGGACATCCATGAGCCCAACCCTAACATATGCAACCCTACCATTGCATGACCAACAGTGGACCACTGAGTCTCCGCACGGACTGGTTACCACAGTAGGATGAAACATAGTCACGTCACCATTGTCACGGGTCACTCGGCTTCAATTCCCCTGCCGAAAAGGTAGTAGCATGTGGGGTACCTAGCCATGCAATTCTAGACACTCCTAAGTATGTCATCCAGTAATCATGATAGTGCTGGAGACATCTGTGAGCATGTGTCCCATACCACAGCCCTTTGATATCCCAAGCCAAGATATCCCAATGGAATACCCCTTCCATCACAACTACACTACATCACTCTTTATCATATCATGAACAGTTGTGCAATATCATAAAAGATGAAGTACATTAAGGAACACCACAAACAACAAGTGTACAATAAGATTCACATGCCTTATACAATTACAAGAAGTTACATGATCAACGCATAATAAATAGAACAACAGAATCATCATGTATATGTAATTGCATATAAATAAGAATGCATGTCCTTACCCGTAGTTATGCAAAATTCCTCTAACTTGAATTCCAGAAACTATTATAAGACTTTTACTTGAAACAGAGAACACCTCGGCATAGGGTTACAAGAATATTAAAAGTCAAGAGTCAAAACAAATCCAAAATCAAACTTACACAGACACTGGAAACCGGCCGGTCGCTTGAGCCGGTCGCTTAGGTTGAGCGACCACCACTAGTGACAGCCCCAAAAACAGAGAGTTTCAGATCTGAAACTCAGGCTTCTGATCATCCGTTTTCAATCCGGATTTCGAGTGATCATGGCCTAAGTCTCGAATCTAAACTCCTAAAGACAATAGGTGAAGGGAAACCTAACAAACACCAAAAATGGATTACCCGAAACTCTCCCTTGTGGATCTATCCATTAACAAATGCGAGGATTCGTTTACGGACAGGATCTCATCAAGAACATTGGAAAGGGAGTACAACAAATCAATTGGGTAACCACTAACAAAAAGGGGATGGGTTCATATCAATTAGAGGTTAAAAAGAAGAGAATTGCAGATGGAGATTCATTACCTTAATCAGAATCACCAAGAATAGAAGAGAAAAAGTTTCATAACAATAATAGCACTTCAGACCTGAATCCCGCACGTTTCCACAGCCGCCTATCGCCCAAAATAGCAATCCCGAACATAATAATGCGTTAATAGGGTGAGGGATGCTATTTATAACGATCAGGGGGCAAAATAGGGCAAAACCTCAAAAACAGAACCGGGCGGTCGCTACAGGCGGTCGCTTGGTTCAATCGACCGCCACTAGCAACCGCCCCCATGTATATTGCTATACAAGGGTGCTTTGCTCATGGGGTTGAAGACCAAGTACAACCTAACCCAAATGAAGACATGGGGGAGATCATAGTCCGAGAAATCAATCTCAATAGGTCAATAATAAAGGGAATAGGGTTTCATCATAACATATGGCTCATGAAAAGGTTATGATCACGGAAAGAGAGGGAATGCTTGTTATCAAGAAAATAACAAGAAATCATAGGAAATCTAGTTTAGGTTAATAGAAACATTACCCATGAGGTTTCCCTCACATGGAAGGTTACAAAAGGTTTCCAGAAAGATCATTCAAGGGTTAGGGTTAAGGTTTCAAGACTCTATTGGCTAGGGTTAAGATCATGATGATCATAGATCTCAAAGAATAGAATGAGATCATGGAATAGATGGTTGCAAGGATGCATCATCTTTTTCCTGATCTCAATCAAGAACAAGAACGAAGAAAGAATAATTAGAAATCCTAATTAGGTTAAACATGGATCATGAAGAAAATATAGTGTGATCAAGGATAAAGAATTAGAGAATGATAGGTTACAATTTTAGTAAAGAAAACACATTGATTGGCTGTTAACAAGATCAAACTAAGGGTTCTTGGTTTGATCCAAGAGGTTAGGGTTTCTCCCTTTTTTGGCTCCCAATGAAAAGGTTGAGAGCACCGGATGAAGGGAAATAAATTGATAGCCAATAAAACAAGAGAATAAAGATGATCAAGTTTAAGTTAACACAAATATCACCCAAGGGAAAGAGAAACAAAGAATGCACAATCTAAAAAGGTGTTGGGGAGTTTCCAACAGATAAAAGAACATTAGGGTTTCATATATGGTTACCTCTCATGAGAGTTGGTTACCTCCCATGAGAGTTACCCATAATTAATCCTCACAAAAACAACCCAAGATAGATAAAGGAATATCTCATTAGTATTTCAAAATAAAGAATGGAATTAGGAAGGGTCTACTAATGAGAGAAAATAAGGTTCTCAATTAAAGTGAAAGGAAAGAAATTCAAATCATACAATTAGGGATTTACTAACAAGAATCCGTGTATCCCACAGAAAGACTAAGGAGAATAAAGATTCCCCCTTAGGGCAAAGAATTTACAATCAAGAAAGGTTTCGAGGAGGGTCCAAATGAATTAATAGAAAATAAAAGGGTTGCCAATTGGTTACCCTCTCATGAAAGTTACCCAAGAATTTCCCCTCAAAATCTCACCCTTTTGGTTTCCAATGGTCCAAGGAATATTAGGGATCAACTCCTCAATCATGAGGACAAAAGGGAAGGTCATGGTAATAGTATGAGACCCTCCCCACAATCATAAAGATAGGTAGAAAATTCAGGGAAAGTATCATCAAGATCTTTGGTGGAGTCAAATTCAAGGATCATCGCCATATAGCTTCAAGATCATAGAGTGAATTGGGGGATTCACTCAAGGGCTAAAAGAATTAGAGAAGAGGTCATTACAGTAGTGTAATACCCCTCTCATGATCAGAAAATCAAAAGTAGAGAAGAAAGAATGAATTAAAGAAGAAACAAATTGAATACTAACCTCATAGAAGAGAAACCGATGAAGAAATCTGAACAAATGCTTGAGGATCTTCCTTGGCTTCGAAGGAGAGGTTCTAGGGATCTTCCCACGTTCTCCAAGGCTTAGAAACAGATTGAGAGTGAAAAACATGGAGTTCCCCCTTTAAATAGCACAAAGAGTTCAAGAATTACTAGGGTTTCACTAAACTGACCAAACTGACCCTGTTGGTTGATTGGTTGCCAAAGAGAAAGTTCTAAGGTCCTTCCCACGCCATCAAGAGGTTTAGAAACATGGTAGGATAGCTTACCACGAAATTAAAAGAAATAAAACTTTTAAAAACCTTCAAAACAGAAAATTACCAAAATGCCACTGCCTGGACAGCTTGTTCAAAACAAAAGATTTAATGGGCCTAACTTCAATATTTTTGGATGGGCTTCTTTCAACACATCATACTACTTACCTAGTATGGAGGGAAGTCTTCAAAACAGGTCCAACTAAGCTTTAGGTCCATCAACCAAGTTCTTCTTCACAAATGAGTAGTTCAACTCCAAATCAAAAAAGGTTTCCATAAGGAAACACCATCATCAATATCCATGGGTTTTGGGTCGAACACCATATCTTCTACTGAGATGGCCCACAAGGACATCTTCCTTCATTTTGGGACATTGAATCAACCCTAAGGGAAAGGTTTGACATGGCTTCCTAAGATTTTAAAAGATAGTAAAACTGAAATCACGGTCAAACTTCAAAGTCAACATTAAACAAACCCTACTTCACCCAAAACAGATCAGGTCTTCGGGCTAGATTTGGGCTGGGTGTCACACAAGAAGATAGTAGAAGATCTGTAGTATTTATGCAGATCTTTGACTCGAGAGAATCTAGGTTGTTGAAAGTCCCTGGAAAGTTGTAGGCGCGCCCACAAAATAGAGCAGACATGGCAAAATACTGTCAATACCATAAGGACAAGGGGCATCACACAAACGATTGCTGCATGTTAAAGATTGAATTCAAAAAGCTGATCGCTAGAGGACATCTGGATCAACATGTGAAGGCCACCCATTGTTGAGAGGTCTCACCCTCACCAAGAAGGTGCAGCAGAAACCCTCCTACTGAAGGACTGGGATCTATGGGAAAAGCTCCAATGGACCCAAGGGACGAGGACCTTCCTCGAATAAATACGATATTTGAAAGGCTCACTCCCGGGTCGGTCAGGAAATGAGGCAAGGGACACGTGTCATAAGCACCATTGAGCCTGTTACTATAATACGTTTTGTCCAAAGCGAACCGATCATCTTCGCCGAGAAGGAGCTTATTGATGTTTATACCTGGCATGAGGATGCTATTGACATCAAGCTCAGATTGGCAAACCACTTGATTTATAGGGTTTTGGTAGACACAGGATCATCAGCAGACATCTTTTCTTTGGATGCTTTTTGAATGCTTAAAATTGACCAAGAAGCCCTTCAGCCAACCACAGCCCTACTCTATGGCTTCGCTGGAAGTTCCACCACCGTGGAAGGGAACATTTACCTGGATCTGACTGTGGGAACTTTCCCTCAACATGTAATCGTACCTACTATGTTCATGGTTGTACGAAACCTCTCAGCGTACAATATAATCTTGGGGTGCCCCACGTTGACAACGCTGGGTGTGGTAATTTCCTCCAAACACATGATGATGAAATTTCCCACCACGGAGGGAGCAGGGATTTGCAAAACTGATCAGAGGCAGTCTAGGATTTGCTACCTAAACTTCATTCGCAAGCAGCCAGCGACCCTAGTCGCAGGGATAACCCTCATCGTCAAAGTGTGCGATGATCGGGATGAGAGCCAGCTATAGCGGGGTGAACTAGTAGAAAGGTTACAAAAGGTCCCTTTGAGCTTAGCACATCCTAAGCGGGAGAGAATGTGGGTTCTAAGCAACTGGAAAGCTTCAAAAGAGAATTGATCTCTTTTCTGGCCCAAAATGTTGACATCTTTGCTTGGTCAGCTGAGGACATGCCAGGAATCGACAGAGGCATCACAAAACATCATCTATGGATCAACAAGGGGGCCACTCCTGTAGTTCAAAGAAGAAGGAACTTCTTTACCGAGAAGAAACGATGCGCTATTTGAGACAGACCGAGAAACTTGCCAAATCCAGCTATATCTCACCAATTGAGTGCCCAAAATGATTAGCCAATGTGGTAATGGTCAAAAAAGCTAGTGGAAAATTGAGAATTTGTACGGATTACACATATCTAAACAAGGCCTGCTCGAAAGACTGTTACCCCCTACCCAGAACCGATCTTCTTATCGACGCAATGACCAGACATGGGGCGTTAAGCTTCATGGACACTTATTCAGGGTATAATCAAATCTTGATGGCCCCTAAGGATAAAGTTCATACAGTGTTCATGACCAATAGAGAGAGCTACTACTATAAGGTGATGCCCTTTTGTCTGAAGAACGCTGGAGCCACTTATTAGTGAGCCATTAACAAAATTTTCAGTGAACAGATTAGAAGAAACATGGAAGTCTATGTAGACGACATGCTAGTCAAAAGCGTCGACCCAAAGGACCACATTCTTGACTTGTCGGAGGTCTTCAACTTCCTTCGAAAGTATAAGATGCGCCTAAACCTAGAGAAGTACGCATTTGGAGTGTCATCTGGAAAGTTCTTGGGGTTCATGGTCTCGTAGTGGGGCATCGAAGCAAAACCTGATAAAATCAAAGCAATCATATACATGCAGCCACCCCGAACCATGAAGGAAATCTAGTGCTTGATTGGAAGGGTAGCAGCCTTAAGCCATTTCCTGGCGAAATGGGGGGAATGTTGCCAACCTTTCTTCGCGGCATTGAAAACTCTCAACACCACAACAGAGATGATCTGGATTGAAGAATATCAGGGCGCTTTTGAAGAGATAAAGAGCAAGTTGAGTTCATCTCCGATTTTGGTGTGTCCCACCCCCAAAAAGAATTTGTTCATGTATCTTGCCTCATCCCCTAAGGCTGTAAGCTCGGTGTTGATTCAAGAAGATGGAGGCATCCAAAAGCCTGTTTATTATCTCTCTTATGTTCTATTGGATGTGGAAACTAGATATCCTGAAATTGAGAAGCTGGCCTTAGCAGTAATGGTATCTATCAGGAAGTTAAGGCCTTACTTCCAGGCTCATCCATTGACCATCCTTACCAATGCTCCTCTGAAAAAGATTTTACATCGACCAGACTTGGCGGGAAGAATGGTCGCGTGGGCCATGGAGTTGAGTGAACACCAAATAGATTTTCAGCCTAGAACGGCAATAAAGGGCCAAGCGTTAGCAGACTTCATAGTAGAATCGACGGTTATGGAATACTGAAAAAGACCAAGAGAGGCCCACTGAAACTTGGACCCTGTTCATGGATGGAGTGAGTAACGCCATTGGAAGCAGAGCAGGTCTAGTACTAGAGAGTCCAGGTGGTTTCATCATCAACTATGAATTGTGCTTTGCCTTCTCAGCAACAAATAATATGGCCGAATACGAAGTGCTGTTAGCAGGACTTCGGTTGGCAATTTCTTTATGTGCTTGAAACTTAAGGATACATAGCGACTCCCAGCTGATAGTGAGCCAAGTGAAAGGCACCTACAAAGCCAGGGAAGAAAAATGAGCGGTATTTGGCCATGGCAAATGGTTTGAAGGTTAACTTCAACTAATGCGAATTCATCCAAGTCCCCAGGGAAGAAAACTCAAAGGCCGACATATTGGCCAAACTAGCTTTTGTCGGCATATTGGACATAGAGGCTTTAGTTTATTAAGAGACCCTTCACAAACCTAACATTGACTCTTGGAAAATGATGGAAATAGAGGAGACGGAGCCTTCCTGAATGGATGAATTGATAGCTTACCTGAAGCATGATCAACTCCCAGAGGATCAGGCTCACTCTAATACCATAAAAAGACCAGCAGCGAAGTTCACTCTGATAGAGGGAATTCCGTATAAGCGATCTGTGGAGGGGCCACTACTAAAATGTGTGGGTCCAACAGGCTCTCATTATGCTTTAGCAGAGGTCCATGAGGGAATTTGCAGAGCTCACATGGGGGCTAGAGCATTGGCTTTCAAGATCTTGAGGCAAGGAGTCTATTGGCCAACCATGGTAAAAGATGCACAAAACTATGTTCGCCACTGTGAGCCTTGTCAATTGCATTCCTCAATCCAAAGGTTCCTTGTAGTCTCGTTGGTGATTCATTGTCCAGTACCATTCGCAAGGTGGGGAATGGATCTTTTGGGATCATTCCCGCCAACGTCTGGGGGAAGAAAGTTCATGATCGTGGCCATCGATTACTTCACCAAGTGGGTAGAAGCGGAGGCTGTGGCAACCATTACGAAAAAACAGATGGAGAAATTTGTCCTCAACAAGATTATATACAGATTCGGTTTACCTAAGATACTGTAATGGAACTCAATTTGATAACCCTGTGTTCGAAGTTTTTTGCCGAACTTATCACATTAACTTCAAGAAGGCCTCAGTAGCGTACCCCCAATGCAACGGGTAGGTAGAGGTTACCAACCGCACCTTGTTGGACGGTATTAAAAGGCGATTAGAGGAAAGTCGTAAGCAGTGGGTCAAAGAACCCCCTCAAGTTCTTTGGGCCTAAAAAACCTCATCAAGAACTCCAACGGGGGAGACTCCTTTCAAACTATCCTATGGAATGGAGGCGCTGGTCCCTGTGGAGGTATTGGCGGGATCGCTAAGGTCAACATGCTTCAATGAGATCCAAAACGAAGAAGGGCTTAGAGCAAATCTGGAGTTCATTGATGAAGTTTGAGAAGTAACCTTATACTGAAATGTTGCTTATCAAAAGAAAGTAGCCAATGTCGCATCCACCCAGCCGTTACTCTATCTGGCATACCCAAGTGTGTGATCCACAGCTCCGAGGATCAGTATTGAGGAAATCAACCTCCTACATTCACAATAATATAATCAAGAACAAGACTAAATCAAGGTTAACAATATTAATTAAGAGATCAAAACATTAACGATATACTCATCAGAGTGCGGAAATGATACAAATATAATATAAGTCAAAATGTAGAGTGAGGCGGAATATTACTCCACGAATACAACGGAAATGTAGTTCAAAGATCAAAAGAAAGATTACAATTGGTTCCAAAAGAAAGAAAGAAGTAATCTAACTAAACTAGAGTTTCTTCTACTTTATAGAGGATGTCTTCATAGACATAAACTTTAGAGGCTAAGCACGGTCGCTTCCACTCCAAGGCAAGGCTAATCCTGGTATGCAGCATTATCACATAGGGGATCTTCACCGTAATCTTCTTAATTGCTAGCACCTTGAGTGTCATATGCTTCATCGGTTTGCGCTTCATCATACTAGCCGTCATAGTCATATTCACCTTTAGAATAATCTAACAAAAGATGTTTGCACGAAAGGAGTGAGTTCAAAAGAACTTAGTAAGGCAAGTTATTCCAAAGCAACATAAATAACATGATAATAGAACATAGCATGATGCAATATGATATGAAGCAGACAATGCATATATGAAACTAACTCTATGTATGCTGGTATCTATAGGCAAACATGCTTTAAGCCATAGCACCATATTTCGTTGGGTAGGCCAGTCACTCTCCCTCAACCATCTTGGTATCTTGGGCTCTGCCGGAGTAGTTGGGTCCTGCATCTCTCTAGGACATTCCATGGCTGGGGTTTAGGTCACTACTCTCTCACATCACCATCGGTTTAAGTATTGGCGCATGTCAGGGTAAAGCCTAGCCAAATCCAAGTCTTCTACTTAGTTATATCAACTTAGATTCCAATACGTCCATTCCTCGCCCCTAGCGATCCTTTCCGGTATCTATTGCTTGTATCTCAAGATGTTATGCAAGTGCACATATCGCAATCAAGTAGTAAATAATAAGTACGATATCGATCCCTCGGAGAATTATATCTTTAACTTTCAATGTAAAAATAAAACTGATTTAAACAAGATTAACAAGATTGATTTGTGATTGAAGAACTAAATAATCAAATAACAGGTAATTAAATTAAAGAACTGAAATGAAAATGAGCAATAGAAGGAACTTAGTGAGTGTAAAAAGTGTCGGGAATCAATTTCCCTTCCCTTGAATTTCTAATGCAAGTACTATAGTAATACTACAGTCGAAAATATATCAAGAACCTGGAATGAAATGGCATAATGGTATTTTCCAATACACATATGCTTTAGCACCCTAAATCAACATCTGCATATTCCTATGAAGAAATGAAATACGAATGCAATTTAAACCCAATCCCAATCATGGCAATGTGAGGTAATTGAGTATTCCTACCTAACCTACTAATTAACTCAATCTAATTAAAGATTAAACTAACCCACACCATTCAACAAGCATCTAGATTCAATTAACTTTTCAATTAATTAAATCATAGCAATTGTTCATGAAAGATCAATCAAGAAACGAAATTAATCAATATATAACATGCTGAATTCATTGACAATAAATTGTATTGCAGTAAAACTAAAGAACACTTAATAGCTACATCTCAAATTCAGGTTTAGGTACTATTATCATCCCAACACAGCACAAATTTAGCCCATAACAGAAATCAAATACAAAGAAATAGATATAGTTATCATTAAGTTAGAAAAAAAGAAGATAGGGTTATAAAACTGAAAGAAACTAAGAGCTGCAATGTTTCCACACGAACTCCAGTCTTCTCTATAGCAGCTCCCTTCTCCAGCAGCTCTCCCTACTTCCGTACAAGTCTAGCTCCTCTTCCGTGTCTTTTGTTCTGCCTCATCCTCTTTTCTCCCCTTAGCCTCTTCTCTCTTTCTTCCATAAATGCATTCAATCATTAGGGTAGAACTTGCCATAGGATTAGACATTCCTCCTGAGATCAAGGGCTGAGAACAATCATGTATTTACAAGAGTAACGTCCTCTTTAGTTAGCCCCTTCTGGTCATTTCCACTTGAATTGGATCTGAGAATATTATGCTTCGTAATGCTACAACAAACTTTACAGCAAAATTAGATAACAGGTTCTTCTTCTATTATGGATCTTCACCTACATTTTTCAAGAGAAAGAGAATTAATCAAATTCATCCACTAAATTGAAGAGAAATTCATGCAAGAATGACAATAATGACCTTTTCAAGATGCAACATGTTAAGACTCAATAAAACAACAACTAATGACTACTAACACCAAAAAAAAGATAAAATACTTCTAAATCAAGCCATCTCAAGTATAAAGTTACCAATCTTAACTCTATTTCATAGAGTTATCACACCCCCAAACTTAAGACATTGCTTGACCTCAAGCAATAAAGAAAAATGAAAACACAAACTAACTACTAATGAAAGCATTAAGAGAACAAAAGAAAATAAAAGCAAATAATCTGGCTTAATCATGCAATAGGATGGATGTTAGACAGAAGTTGCCTCTCAATCTTTTTCTAATTTTTCAGATCCAACACGTCTGGCCAATAACACTTAGATGTCATACTTTACTCATAAGGATGCCCTTAAGTGTGTGTGTGAAAGTTAAGAATCTTGCCCCAAATTACCCTAGTCCAGCTGAATCATGGTCCTCAAGTTAGTTCATTGATCTCATATGTTGACCAAATGATGACCTCTCCACTAATTAGAGACCCATATCCTTTTACACCCCAAAAACTTGTTCACACTATTTTGAGTATTTGACCCCCAAACTTATTCTTTATGAACCTTTTTTTTTTTATTTTTTTTACATATGCTGCCGTTCTCATCTTGCCTTTTTACACGAACATCACTCATTTGTGATGAAGATACCTGTTTACTCAACAAGATCGAAAACAAGAGTGCCTTTGCATGCTCATATTTCGGGCCACTGTTGGCGCCAATGTACACAATGGGTTACATTCATAGTCCTGGTTACTAGGCAGCCCAAATCAGTGGAGCATTATTCTTCTCTCTCTTGTTTTTTTAATTATTTTTTTTATATATATGTGCTCATATTCCAGGCCACTGTTGACGTAAAAAATACACATGGGTTACATGCATATTCTTGGTTACTAGGCAGCCCAAAACAGCGGAGCATTATTCTTGTGGGGTAAGGGAGGGGGTCAAACCTTAGCCAACGTACAATGCACAAAAATTCTTGAAAACACTCAAATGGGGACCCCTAATGTGTAAGTCTCAAGGCTTTCATTCAACCAATTCTAAAATCCTAAACTTTCACATTGGTCCAACTGTTCCCAGGTTCTCCAGAGCTTGAAACCTCATTTGGTGTTCAATGATATGACACTACAAAAATGAGTAAATGCAGACATCATAATAATATAGCAGACTTGTGCTAAGATCTCCAACAAAATCAGATTAAGAAGCACTGACATTCTCATTAACTAACAACCATCCAAATCACATACTAGCACAGATTGAATACACAAAACATTTTCAAAACAAATATCTACAGACATTGCTTCGGCCTCAAACAACAAAACAAACAACCAATAAAATGACTTAACAATAAACAATCTAACAAGACCCTGACTCTAGAATGCTCGACAACAACTCAAAAACTAACAACTAGATCAAAAGATTCAGCATCTAAAGTGAACCACAACAGAAAGTTAAAAACAATAAAGAAACTAAGAACATCTATAAAAGAAAGATGACAAGATGACATATACAATGATTGGAATCAGGACCAAGCATACCCCCAAACTTAAGATGAGCAGTGTCCTCATAGCAAAAGAAAGAAAAATAAAGTAGGGACAAAAAAAAAAAAAAAGAGAGAGAGAGAGAGAACAAAGCTGCATCCTCATCTTCATCATCTGGAATGTAGTTCCCTAGGGTGCCACAAGGAGGAGCAAGGATTTGGGTGGGAAAAGCGGGGAAAGATGTGAACCGGGTGCTGTTCATCCTCAAATTAGACTCAAGTGTGTGGTCACGGGCAGCCACATAAGACAAATAATCCGTGAGGATGTCACGAGTGATTTGATGTTCCAGCATAATGTGACATTATGTGACTTCCATTTGATTGATGCGTTGTTCCAATTGAGTGTAAAGAGAGGGTGAAGCGCCAGGGGTGGAAGAAGTGGGTGGAATGGCCTTGGCAGGAGCAGGGAGGTGGTGCATTGGAGGTGGGAGCAGTAGCAGGAGTAAGCATGCGAGTGATGATGTAACATGTAATGGCACCTTTGTTAGGTGTACGGGCATCAGAATCCTGCACAGGAACATTGTTAGCCAAACACAAAGCAGTAATTAAAGACGGAAAGGCTAAACTACCACCCTGCCTAGCGGCACAAGCACAGATGGCCTCATGAATGCAGTGAGCCACATTAATCCGATGCCCTTCCAAAATAGAGTGTAGGACCAAAGCTCTATCCACTGAAACAGTTTGGATATGCATGGAGGGCATTAAGCATGTCTGTAAGAAGTGGTACCATATTTTGGCCGCTGGTTTCAAGGACTGGCGGGCGAAAGTTAATGCACCTTGGGGGGATACAGACCATTCTGTGCCAGGAGAACATAAATCAGGGAGAATATTATGCTAGGCAGTAGGGTCTGCCGAAGCAAGATGGGCATTGTGCTCATCCTCTACATTCTCCAAACCATAAAAGGCATTAAGGGTTTGACTATCTATAGGGACCTGAACCCTCCTAACAGACACTGGTCTTGAGATAGGGCAATGAGATTGGCATAAAATTCATAGACAAGGGATGGAATGTATGCACCAGGATGGGTACAAAATTGTTCCCATTTATGCCCAGCTATGATGGACGTGATGAATGGAAAGTCTTGTGCCTCAGTGGGATTTAATTTAAACCCCTTCTCCTAAAAAATATTCTTGTTGGAGATGGATGTGAAGCGGGCCTCAGCCGTGGGAGAGTCAAAAATAGGGGGAGCCAGGGAAGCACTAGAACTAGGGTCAGATCTGCTCTTATTCTTAGGGGCCATTACTAAGGGAATACAAGTGGCTGGTGCAAAGCACAGAAAAACACAATGAAATAAACACACAACCAAAGACAGGGATGAACAAACAAGCACAAACACGACAGGCTAAACAAAGTTATAAGACTATAGAAAAGAACTACAACGAACAAACAAACACAAGGAATATAGGGATTAGAGGGGAAACAACAACACTGAGATAAAAACAAATGAGAACACAAAGAAACAGAGAAGAACAATGAAACATAAAAAAAAAATTTCGCAAGTGGTGTTGGTTCCAAAACACAACCTAAAACAAACAAAAAAGTGCACAACGCCTAATGAAAACAAACAAACAAAAAAAAACTAAGACAAAACAAGAACAAACACACCAACCACAGAAAAAAAAAATGAACAGAGAAGACGACACAAACACAGCAAACATAAAGTTCAAAAATATGGAATGAACGAAAAGAGATGGGGAGAACACTTAGCTGATGTGGTGTAGTGAAGATGGAGCGTAGAAACACACAAAACTTGCAAGAAGCCTAGCACAGCACCAGTAGACCACAGGGAAGTGAAGCGACGGTAGAATGGGGGAAAAAGTTAGGGTTTTGGTGGGATAGGGATGATCGGTGAAGAAGGAAGCACAAGGGTGGGTGAATGTAGGTAAGAGGGTGCAAATGGAGGTGGAAATTTGTTGGAGAAAGCAGAGGAGGAAAGAGGCGATGCAAAGGAGTTGTAGTGGAGACGACAAAGGTGCCGTTAGGTTTTTGGGTGTTTTGATTTTTGGTGGATTTTGGTTTTGAAAAAGATGGGTTTAATGGGTTTGGGTCAGTATTGGTTTAAGATGGTTGAAAAATGGGTTTGAGTCAGTATGGGTCAGCAATGGTTTAAGAGGGGTTTAGAAGTGTGGAAACTATGGGTTGGTTGGGTCCGAGGTTAAACGGGGTCAGGTGAGTGGGTTTAACCATGCTGTGGAGTTGCTGCAACATTGTTGTGGTAATGAACACAAAATGCTATTTGTAACAGAGAATGCAAGACCCGTAGCTAGATGATAAAAGTTTGTTGTGGCGTTGCTGCAACATTGTTGTGACAACGAACACATAATACAATTTGTAGCAGAGGATGCAAGACCTGTAGCTACTGAACAAAACTTTGTTGCAGCAAGGCTGTAGCAAAGATAGTGAATTCTCCGGGTACTGACCCATGCTCTGTTCAGCAGTTGGGTTTACTGCCCAATTTGGTAAAACAACCACTCAATCTCTTTGTGTTTTCCACACTCCCTGCACATCAAAAATACATGTCATCAAGTCATCTTTCAGTTTTATGATCAAGTGAAGAGTAAGAAAAAAAATTGTAAACTACCCACAAACTTTATTACGCACCTAATTAACTAATGACCAACAACTGTACTAAAAATAATGAAATTGGGTGGCCTCCCTTTTTTTTAAGCATCTTGAAGGTTGATTGAAGATTTGTTACGCTCCAATGGTGCACCCCAATAATAATGCTTGATCCGTTGCCCATTGACTAGAAATTTCCTGTTAGAGCTGCCCTCTTGCAATTCCACTGCTCCATGTGGAAATACTGTCACTATTGTAAATGGACCTGGCCATATGGATTTCAGCTTTTCTGGGAATAGTTTAAGTCTTGAGTTGAACAGTAGAACTTGCTGGCCTGGTTCAAATACCCTATTCAAGATTTTTTTATCATGTCATTTCTTAACTTTCTCCTTATAGAGCTTGGCATTCTCATATGCTTGAAGCCTAAACTCATCAAGTTGATGGAGTTGTAGCATTCACTTTTCACCAGCCAAAGTAGATTCAAGATTGAATTTCTTAATTGCCCAGTATGCCTTATGCTCTAGTTCCAAGGGTAGATGGCAAGCCTTTTCAAATACTAGTTGATATGGTGACATTCCAAAGGGAATTTTGTAAGCAGCTCGGTAAGCCCAAAGGGAGTCATCTAACCTGATAGACCAATCCTTCCTTGTAGAGCAGACTATTTTCTTAGAAACTTCAGCTTAACCATTTGTTTGGGGATGATAGCTTGAGGCAACCTTGTGATGAACTCCATACTTAGACAATAAAGCTCCAAGATACTTGTTGCAAAAATGTGAACCTTCATCACTGATTATGGCTTTTGGTGTACCAAATCTGGTGAAAATGTTCTTCTTCATGAATTGAATAACTACCTTGACATCATTAGTTTGACAAGCAACAGCCTCCACCCACTTGGATACATAGTCCACTGCAACTAGGATGTAAAGATTGCCATATGAAGATCCAAGATATTGGTTAAGGGCATTTCATTCCTTTTAGAGATGTTTCCCACTCTTTGACATCTGTCACATTTTTGAATGAATTGATAGGCATCTTTGAACATACTTGGCCAATAAAACCCCGATTGCAAGACCTTTGCAGCAGTCCTATCACCTTGATAATGTCCACCATATGGGGAGTCATGGCATTTCCTCAACTCACCCTCTACTTCTATCTCAGGGATACAACGCCTCAATATCTGATCTGCACATAACTTGAATAAGAATGATTCATCCCATAAATACCTTTTAACCTCATGTAAAAATTTCTTCTTTTGTTGAGTAGGCATCATAGGAGGTAGAAGTCCACTGGCTAAATAATTAGCAAAATTAGCATACCAAGGTGTTTGTGAAAGGGACACAACAAAGAGTTGTTTATCGGGGAAGACTTCTTTAATTTCAAATTCAGCTGCTTGGTTTGGATTTTCCAACCTAGACAGATGGTCAGCCACTTGATTCTCAGTCCCCTTCCTAACTCTTATCTCCAAATTGAACTCTTGAAGCAATAGGATCCATATAATCAGCCTTGGTTTAGCATCCTTCTTTTGTACCAAATATTTTATAGTTGAATGATCTGTGAATACAATAACCTTTGCTCCCACTAGATAAGCTCTAAATTTGTCAAATGCAAACACAACTGCCAAGAGTTCTTTTTCAGTGACAGTATAATTCAATTGTGCTTCCGATAGGGTCTGACTAGCATAATAGATTGAATGGAATACCTTATTCTTGTGCTTTCCCAAAACTGCTCCTATAGCCCAATCACTAGCATCATACATGACCTCAAAGGGAATAGACCAATCCGGTGCTACAATGATTGGTGTAGAGATTAGCTTTTTCTTTAACTCTAAAAATGTTGTCATACATGCTTCATCAAAGCTGAACTGACTCTCTTTATCAACCAAGCTACACAATGGTTTAGCTATTTGCGAAAAGTCTTTTATGAACCTTCTATAAAACCCAGCATGGCCAAGAAAACTTCTAATCCCTTTCACATTCGATGGTGGTGGAAATTTTTCTATGATAGCAACCTTGGCTTTATCAACTTCTAGACCATGTTTGGAAACCTTATGTCCAAGAACAATCCATTCTTTAACCATAAAATGACATTTTTCCCAGTTGAGGACTAAATTGGTTTCCTCACATCTATAGAATTTTTGCCAAGTTAATGAGGCATTCAACATATGTTTCTCCAAAAACTGAAAAATCATCCATAAATACCTCAACAAATTTTTCCACCATATCAGTGAAAATGGCCATCATACACCTTTGGAAAGTGGCGGGGGGCATTACATAGACCAAATAGCATTCTTCTAAAGGAAAAGGTACCATAAGGACAAGTGAAAGTGTTCTTATGTTGATCTTCAGGAGCAATGGCTATTTGATTGTAACCTGAGTATCCATCTAAGAAGCAATAATATTCTTTTCCAGGCAATCTATCAAGCATTTGATCAATGAAGGGCAGGGGGAAATGATCTTTCCTTGTGGCCTTGTTGAGCTTTCTATAGTCCATACATATTCTCTACCCACTCACTATCGTTGTTGGTATCAGCTCCTTGTTATCATTCTCCACAACTGTCATCCCTCCTTTCTTGGGAATACATTGTACTAGACTCACCCACTTGATGTCTGAAATTGGATACACAACCCCAGCATCTAACCATTCAATGATTTCCTTTTTTACCACTTCATGATTGGATTCAGCCTCCTTTGATGCTCCACAGAATTATTACAAGGAGTCTTCTAGTAGAATTTATGCATGCATATTGATGGGATGATTCCCTTGATATTTGATCTGGTCCATTCTAATGCTTTGCTGTATTTCTTCAGCACTTTAAGTAGTATATTTCTTGTTCTGCTGTTAGCACTGCTAAAATGATAACAGGGAATGTCTTGTCTTCACCCAAAATAGGCATACCTAAGGTGTTCTGGAAGAGGCTTCAATTCTAACACAGGGGTGGCTCTTCAATTGATGGCTTAGGGGATTTAGTTTCAAGCTCAGGTAATACAAGAGGTTCAAATCTACTCCCTCTCGATGTCTCAGCTGGTCTTGCATCTAACCAAGCCATGTAGCTACTTGCTTCATCACCTACTTGTGCAATTTTGGATGCCAATGAAAGCTCTAATGGATCTTTAATCTTCTTTGTCTCAACTTCTTCTAAAACCAGCTCTTCAATAACATCTACAATTGAGCATTGCTCTATCTCATCTGGAGATTTCATTGTCTGGAGAACATTGAAAGTGACTTGCTCTCCATTTACCCTCATAGTCAATTCTCCTTTATGCACATCAATCAATGTCTTTCCAGTTGCCAAGAAGGGTTTTCCAAGAATGATGGGCACATCTCTATCAACTTCAAAATCAAGAACAATGAAATTAGCAGGGAAGATAAACTTATCAAGTCTTACCAACACATCTTCAATTTTTCATTCAGGATGAACGAAAGATCTATCAGCCAGCTGAAGTGTTACTGTAGTTGGCCTTGCTTCTCCTACACCAAGCTTCTTGAAGATTGACATTGGCATAAGGTTAATGCTTGCTCCAAGATCACAAAAGGATCTCCCAATATAATTATCTCCAATACAACAAGGAATGGTGAAACTTCCAGGATCCTTTAATTTTTGAGGAAGCTTGTTCAGCAAGAAGGCACTACTCTCTTGTGTCATGGCTACTGTCTCAAACTCTCAAAATCTCTTTTTCTTAGAAAGGATGTCTTTCATGAATTTCACATAATTTGGCATTTGTTCAAGTGCTTCTACCAATGATATATTGATGTGGAGCTCCTTCAAAACATCCAAGAATTTCTTGAATTGATGGTCTTGCTGCTGCTTATGAAATCTTTGAGGAAAAGGGGTGGTTTATAACTTAGTTTTTCTGGAGAACTTTGTTGCAATGGTACTGTAGCCATGGGTTCAACACTCTGTTTTGGATAATCAAATTGTTCCTTTTGAACAACAACTGGATCTTCTTTCTCCCTTTCTTCTTGGATAGAAATAGGTCCCTTCTGTTAGCTACACTTTAAATGAGGTGGCTCTAGAGGTTTTCCACTAATGAAATAACTTTGCAATGCTCTTTGCCTTCACGCCTAGGATTTTCTATATCACTTGGCAATGATCCTTGAGGTCGATTGTTTAAAGCATTAGCCAACTGTCCTACTTGATTTTTCAGATTCCTCAATGAAGATGCTTGACTATGAATAATTGCACCATTCTTTGCCATATACTCCTTCAATAGAAGCTCTATTAATGAAGAAGGTTCCATATGCTGAGTCTTCACTTGCTTTTGAGCACTTGGAAGCTGATAAGGTCGAGTTGGAATAGAAGATGGGCCTACATCTATCCTTGAGCATTCCAAGAGAAGTTAGGGTGCTGCCTCCAACCAGGATTATAGGTGTTGGAATATGGGTTATTAGCTTTGCTGAAAATACCAACATAGTAGGCTGATTCTGGGTTAGATGAATAACTATCAAAGGCATGCTCCCCACTACAATTTGTACACGAGACTGCTGTATTTTGTTGAGTTTGTACAGTTGCAGCCTGGTTTACAGATTTTAACACACTAGTTAAGGATGACATTTATGCAATTAAAGCTGTCACTGCATCCAACTCATAAATCCTTGCCACTCTCTTATTTGCAGCACCTCTTTCAGCTGGCCATTGGTAGTTGTTGTTGGCCATTCTCTTCAAAATCTCATAAGCTTCATTGTAAGACTTTGCCAATATAGCCCCATTTTGTTGATGCATCTACTATGGAGTGAGTTTGTCCACTTAAACCATTATAAAGTCTCCATTTGAATCCAATGAGGAATGCCATGATGAGGACATTTACGCAAGAGCTCCTTAAATCTTTCACATGCCTCATGCAAAGATTCACTATGCAGTTGTTGAAAACCAATGATATCATTTCTGAGCTTGGCATTCTTTGTTGGAGGGAAGTACTTCATGAAAATTCTCTAATAAATCATTCCATGTGGCTATTGATTGTGGAGGTAAGGAGTTCAACCATGCTCTTGCTCTATCCTGCAATGAGTAAGGGAATAGCTTCAATCTCAAGGTTTCTTCAGTTGCTCTAGGTATCTTGAAAAAATCACTTATTTCCATGAAGAGTCTAAGATGGAGATGAGGATCTTCTGTTGGCATCCCACTAAACTGTCCTACAATTTGTAGCATTTGGAACATGACAGGCTTAAGTTCAAAATGTAATGCTTGGATTTCTGGCCTTACTATACTTGGATTCAGCTCATGCGACATTGGAACAACATATGCTCTAATGGCCCTATCTTTATCATCACCCTCAGCTACCATATTATTCTCATTATTATTCAACCCATTTCTCACGGCTTCAGCCATTGTTTGACCTGCTACTAAACCTCGCTGCTCCTTTCTTCTAGCCTGAAATGTCCTTTCAGATTTCAAAGTCAAAGGGTATCAACTCTTGATCAGGTAGCGGATTCATACAAGGGTAAAAGCACCTGGGAATAAAAGAAAACTAATATCAAAGTAAAGAAATTTCAGTAGATAAAACAAGAAATTACATCTACACTAATTATCAATGACAAAATTCCCCAGCAACGGTGCCAAAAACTTGTTGCTTTTATCTCAAGATGTTACGCAAGTGTACATATCGCAATCAAGTAGTAAATAATAAGTACAATATCGATCCCTCGGAGAATTATATCTTTAACTTTCAATGTAAAAGTAAAACTGATTTAAACAAGATTAATAAGATTGATTTGTCATTGAAGAACTAAATAATCAAATAACAGGTAATTAAACTAAAGAACTGAAATGAGAATGAGCAATAGAAGGAACTTAGTGAGTGAAAAGAGTGTTGGGAATCAATTTCCCTCCCCTTGAATTTCTAATGCAAATACTATAGTAATACTACAGCCCAAAATATATCAAGAACATGTAATGAAATGGAATAATGGTATTTTCCAATACACATATGCTTTAGCACCCTAAATCAACATCTGCATATTCCTATGAAGAAATGATATACGAATACAATTTAAACCTAATCCCAATTATGACAATGTGACATAATTGAGTATTCCTATCCAACCTACTAATTAACTCAATCTAATTAAAGATTAAACTAACCCACACCATTCAACAAGCATATAGATTCAATTAACTAAATCATAGCAATCGTTCATGAAAGATCAATCAAGAAACGAAATTAATCAATATATAACATGCTGAATTCATTGACAATAAATTGTATTGCAGTAAAACTAAAGAACACTTAATAGCTACATCTCAAATTCAGGTTTAGGTACTATTATCATCCCAACACAGCACAAATTTAGCCCATAACAGAAATCAAATACAAAGAAATAGATATAGTTATCATTAAGTTAGAAAAAAAGAAGATAGGGTTATAAAACTGAAAGAAACTAAGAGCTACAATGTTTCCACACGAACTCCAGTCTTCTCTATAGCACTCCCTTCTCCAACAGCTCTCCCTACTTCCGCATGAGTCCAGCTCCTCTTCCGTGTCTTCTATTCTGCCTCCTCCTCTTTTCTCCCCTTAGCCTCTTCTCTCTTTCTTCCATAAATGCATTCAATCATTAGGGTAGAACCTAGCCGTAGGATTAGAACATTCCTCCTGAGATCAAGGGCTGAGAACAATCAGGTATTTACAAGAGTAACGTCCTCTTTAGTTAGCCCCTTTTGATCATTTCCACTTGAATTGGATCTGAGAATATTATGCTTCGTAATGCTGCAGCAAACTATATAGCAAAGTTAAATGACAGGTTCTTCTTCTATTATGGATCTTCACCTACATTTTTCAAGAGAAAGAGAATTAATCAAATTCATCCACTAAACTGAAGAGAAATTCATGCAAGAATGACAATAATGACCTTTACAGGATGCAACATGTTAAGACTCAATAAAACAACAACTAATGACTACTAACACTAAAACAACAATAAAATACTTCTAAATCAAGCCATCTCAAGTATAAAGTTACCAATCTTAACTCTATTTCATAGAGTTATCAGTATCCTTCACACTAGAGTCAGTATAGTCCCAGACTATAGACTCATTAACCCTATTGGTCATTCACAAATAGCCCACGGGAAGCTCTCATATCCTCTCATGGGTTGGTTACCGGTCTTGAACGGCCATGGGCCCAAGTCTACTAAATGAGACCCTACCAACAAATGGCCCCCACAATGTGATTCATGTTCTCTCATGGGTTGGCTACCGGTCTTGAGTGCCTACAAATCCCCATTGTTGCCACGGGTCATTCGGTCTCAATACCATTCCGAATCGGGTCTGATATAATAAGGACATCTTAGCTGAACGCTGCTAGACAAGCCCTAGGTATGATGACCAATGATTCGGGAAAGTGTCAAAGGGCACCATCGAAAATATCCCATACAATTCCCACTGATGTCCAAGGACAGGAACGTCAAAGGACATTCCCCAATCCCAAATCATACCTAATCAGTTACATGCCAATTCAGTCACAACATACATAACTAATATTTCATCATACAGGAGAGTATGTAAAGGCATGCTTAATTTATTAAACAACATACATGAGTAAACATTCATATATACTTATAGCAGTACATCATAATTAGAAAGTACAATATTAGTAGCGAATCTAAGAGTTTTCGAAATTAGAAACTAAAATACATGCAATCTATGTTATTATGGATATAAATGTCCTTACCTTATTTAGAACTGAAGATATTCCGGAGGTACAAGAGATCAAGTCCAAAGTTAGCAAATAAACCCTAGACAAGCGTTAAACAATCATTAAGAAAGAATCCTAAAAGAATAGACGTCAAACGGATCAAGACGGACGAAGAAATCCCTTGCTGTCATCCTGGGTAGATTGGCTGGGTTGATTGGTTCAGTCGACCCAGGCAGTCGACCCAACACAGTACGCAGCAAAAAATAGACTTTTGATCCGAAACTCATTCTACATGATTCTTCTAATCACTATGAAACTTGGAGGGAATCACCACAACAGTAGTCTAAAGCTATCTAACAGAGATTAGACACTAAACAATGATCAAAACCAATACTTACTAATTTAGAATCATGACTTTCTAATATGATCAAAATACGACTTGCAAGCATGGGTTCAAAGGAGGAACATGGATTCATTCAGGAGGTATATCAATAGTAGAATATGCATGAATCCATATGAATAGAGATCAGATATGTTAGAGAAAACGATTTGAAAGAATAATCAAGGCTTCATGAAGAATCATATGAAATCATAGCTTATACTAAACATAATGATCATTGGAATGAATGGAAGTTCATTTTCATCTTAATACAGTAGATGAGGTGTTTGCAAGGATGCAATACCTTCTTTATCATCTCAGTATAGAGAATAGATCATAGTAATAGTAAGAGTAAATCAGTATCAAGTAAGAGATGTTACTAACCTTTGATTGAAGAAACAAGAGAGAGAGCTTAAGAATGGAGAGTAGATATTCTTCCACACTAATGGAGGCTTTGAGAGGAGTTCCCTTCGTTCTCTAGGTGTTTTGGAAGCAAGAACAACTAAAAATACGAAGTCCTATATAAATATATCAACACAGACCTAAACAGAAGATCCTAGGGCAGTTACGTGCCTGCATGCGGGTCGATTGACCCAGTCGACCTAAGCAGTTGACCCAGGTGGTAGTTGGGTCTTGCATCCCTCTTGGATATTCCATGGTTGGGGTATAGGTCACCTCTCTCTCACATCACCATTTGGTCTAAGTATTGGTGCATGTCAAGGTAAAGCCTAGCCAAATGCAAGTCATCTACTTGATTATATCAATTCAGATCCAGATACGTCCATTCCTCGCCCCTGGCGATCCTTTCTGATATCCTTCACCTAGAGTCAGCATAGTCCCAAAATACGGACTCATCAACCCTATTGGTCATCCACAAGTAGTAGACGGGAAGCTCTCATGTCCCCTCACGGATTGGCTACCGGTCTTAAGTGCCCATGAGCCCAAGTCTACTAAATGCAACCCTACCAATGAATGGTCCCCACAATGTGATTTATGTCCTCCCATGGGTTGGCTACCGGTCTTGAGCACCCATAAATCCCCATTGCTACCACGGGTCGTTTGGTCTCAATACCCTCTGAATCAGGTTTGATATAACAGGGAATCCTAGCCAAACACTGCTAGACAAATCCTAGGTATGACAACCAATAATCCGGGAAAGTGTCAAAGGGCACCATCGGAAATATTCCATACTATTCGCACTGGTGTCCAAGGACAGAAATGTCATAAGGACATTCCCCAATCCCAAATCATACATAATCAATCACATTCCCAATTGGGTCATATCACACACAAGCTGATATCTCATCAAAATGAAAGAGTATATAAAAAAAAAATCAAATGAATAAGCAACATACATGAGTAAGTATTCATACATGATCAAGTACATAAAGGAAATACAGAAAATATGA